>NW_027493771.1:0-288950 GCF_021521415.1 Bidens hawaiensis
GGTCTTGTATTTTGTTAGGTAGCCTAGTGCACCACTCATGAAGAACAGAATCACAATGACGCTGAGAACACTTGTAAAAGGGCACATTGGTGATTGGTTTCACACACCCGTCACAGAATAGTTCCACTTTTTTCATAGGATCATGGAGAGAAACTGACCCGTTAAGGAGTGTGTCAAAAGAATCAGCGGGTGTGGATGACAAAACATTTCACCATCAATCTCCCTTTTGGTAACAAATTCACCTTTGTTGATAAAAAGGTGCATAGAAGGGTTGTCATTTTCATCACGAAATGGACACCGAATTAGATTAGGATGGTCGTCGTCTTTGAAATTTTTGTATGTTTTGCCAAAGCCTAATGAATGAATGACACGCTTAAAGTTAAACTTAAACTGACAATCAGAAAATCTAGTATTAAAAAGTAAAGCATGATTAATAACCTGCGGGCATTAAGATAGAAGACATAAATGCGTCATTTGGTGAAGTCGCACAATCAACATGGACATAATATTGACATTTATTGCATCTGTAATGCCATATAGCTGAAATAAGAAATTTATCACAAACCCTGCAACTAGGAAAGAACTTAGCCTTTTGCTCATTATAAGGAAAAGAATAGGCAAGGTTAAGTAAATGAGGATGGCTGAAGTTCTCATTCGTAGACTGTTGGATTAGTAACTTGGCTGGAAGCAAAGCGCAGTTCACGTGGATCATGAAATGAGAACACGTTGTACAATGGTAGAAGGTCCCGGTATGCTCACCTTTACAAGCATCACATGCAGATGTCAACGGACGGAAATAACGTTGTAGTTGATGAGGATGACAAGGATGGTCCATCTTCTGTTCGGACGTTGTCGCACAGATTATGTCCATGTCGAATTTGCAAATGGAACAATGATAACTATAGAACTTGCTCCTCGAAATTTTGCAAATATCGCATAACCTCTCACTAAAAGAAATTTTGAAACCGGAAGGATAGAAATCATGCAATTGAATTTCCTCAGATAATGTAAGATTATGACCAGGATGTAATGAGTGGTTTTGATGGATTGCAGGCAGTTGTGCACAGAATTTGTGTAGGGAGTAATCACAATCCTTGCAGGTGTAATAACACAGATGAAATGAATAAATCTCTTCCTTATACATATTGCATTCACCAACATGGCAGTCTTCTTCCACATGATCATCTTTATCTTAATCTTCGTTTTCTGTGTCAGAATTTACATTGTTGTGGTCCGGATGCAGTTGGACAAGGTTGAGCTCATGCTCGTGGCTAAAGTGCTGAAGCTGCTCCATAGCAACTACATCCAATAATAAAATATACATGTGTTAAAAGCAAATGGTGTTGGGTACTGGTTGAGGCTTTTGTCCATTAAAGTTGTCACGCGGGTTCAAACTTTGTAAAAGTTGAATTTTAGATTTTCAGAAAAAAAAATATATGCATGTGCTACAAAAATGATGTAGCCGCAAATGTTCTCATGTTATGTGTAACATTCGTTAAATTTTTTTATTATTTTTTTAAACCCGAAACTGACCCGTTTTATTATTTGATGTGATTCGTTTAATTATACATATAACCATATGCTACATATTTCGTATGTAATATTTTTTTCTTTCCTAAAGTTATTAAATAATATTAATCATTACTAATATATATACAAATAAAAATTATAATACTCATGATTTTTTTCTTAATTCATATATAACATGAATAACATTATTGATGCATAACCAAAGTACATTCTTTTTAATTTAGTTATGCCACATTTTTTTTTACCTAAAGTTAGTTTTTTTTAAAGATGAAAAATATCCTCCTACACCATTTAAATTTTGATCAAAAAACTTTTAATAATGAAATCACCATATTCAAACATTCAAACCTTGTTTTCAATTCTATTAATTGAGCCAATGGTCAATTCAAAGAATTAAAATTTATTAATTAGCTTGACCAAATTCAAATTATCTTACATTTTCCTTGACCTTCTTCTCCTGTAAATAGTCACTCATTCTTTTGCTTTCACTTGTCATTCTTCATCTTCCAAATTTATTAACAAGAAGTGTTTTTATTCTCAAGTTTGACTTTGAAAGTCAAACCATGAAGAACTCAAAATTTCTTTTTCTTTCTTTCTTTTTGTCATCTAATCAGGGTATGTCATATGTTGTTTTCCAACGTGTTTGGTTTGTTTAAAATAAAATACTTTGTTGAACACAACTTTCCATAAGTGGTTGTTCATAAAAAACAAACCCAACTCGTTTTTGCATTTATTTGGTTCGGTTTAGTTATATATATTCTTTAAACATTTAAAAAAATTGATTTTCTTCACAATCTGAAAATATTATTTTTTTGTCATGTTAGACACAAACTTAAACAAAAAGTTGAGTTCGGGTCCGACTTAATAACTCGACTAATCATTATTATGACCCAAATTTTTATAAATAATTTAAAATAAACTCACTTATATATTTTCGATGAAAAGACTAAAAATAAGAAATTATAAAGGTAATATATATTTCTTTCAAAAACATAAATACTAAACCGACAACTAAATTTGTCTAAGTCTTGTGTTTTATTTTGTTTTTCTTAAATCCTATTTTAAACCTAGAAATATTTTCTAGGGTCGCTCGTCAAACCGAACTCGTCCGGTTCAGCTCGCTTATAGTTCACTTTTACTCGCTTAACTTAACAAGTGAGTTTTTCATAACCCATTTTTAACACTTTTTAATATTTTTGGGGTGTAGCATGTCACAAGTTTTATTTCGTTAATTATGCGCTTGTTAACAAACCGATTCACATTTATCGTACATGTTAATATTATTCTTGCATATTGTTTATGCTTATACGTGAATTATGTCCAACGTGTTTGCTGTTTTTATGGTGGAAGTTACGCAAACGCAAACGCAAACGCATACACATAGTGGGAGGGTCCGACTGGACATACCTGCGCCGTCTAACGTTATGACTTCGGTTGTTTACGTAAGGTGGTTCTCATTTCCCCTACTTCTACGGCTTCGGCTAAATGAACGGACGACGCTATTTGATTTCATTTACATTATGTTTGAATATTTATTGCATAACGATCGTTGAATCGAGCATTTTATATATATTTATATAAGCAAAAATTTATGAAAACTCACCAACATGTGTTGTTGACAAAACATATTATTTTAAACATGCTGCAGGTTGACACGATGAAGTGCCAGGACAAGAAAACTAGTTATACATTAGGATTATTTCAATGAATAATATTTGTTTCATTTAGATGTGATGTTGTTTGTCTCATTATCAAACTATTTGTATACTTGCGAAATTATGGAATAAAATAAATATATTGTCACTATTAATAGTGTTACGAGCTTACGAGTGATCTGTATGTTGCACCCAGACGTATTCCGCTTAAAGCCGGGGTGTTACACTATGAAGGATATAATCATGACCCATCTCCATCCTAGGTTAGGTTAATTAATATGGTTATCTCCCTGTGTACTTTGTCTTAATCACTGTGGCTTAATTCTCTGATTTGTCAAATAAAAAATGAGACTTTTTTTATATCCAAGATATTTTTTTATGTATCATAAAATCCATCTTTGGACGTAAATTATTACTGTAGAATAAAACATAACTTTGATGACGCAAAGCATTGATTGGGTCATTTGACAGTAATTGGTTGGATTTAGTATTTTTAATTTATTTTTATTTGGTTCTTCTTTTTTAATTTGAGAATTAAATAGTTACTCGCGTCATATCAGTTTCGTAACAGTCGGGTTTTACCAACTCACAGTTGTAATGTTCGAGACCGACAATGTTTGGGTTTTACCAACTCTCACGTTTTTACCAACGGTTTTGTATACCATAACGATTGTAACAAAAATCAACTGAATTCGCGTTGAGTTACCACCGCAATGCTTGGGACAGATAACACTCGGGTTTTACCAACGTCCGGGCTTATCGACTCACCGCCGTTACGTCCGGGACCAATAACGCTAGGGCTTTACCAACGCCTGAGTTTTACCGATTAAATACGCATCGTTTTAAATATTTTATTTGCTTATAAGTTAATCTTTTTTTATGTTAATTTGATGAATTTATATTTTAGGTTTTATTGCATGGGTATTACCAATGTTGTTTAATTATACGATAATAAATGTAATCGATACTAATAGAATTCGTGTTAGCTCGCCATTGTAACCCTTGGTTTTTACCTGATGGATTTTACTGATGTCCGGGTTTCAACACTCGGGTTTTATCGACTGAACAAACATTGTTTTAAATATGTTAATTTACTTTGTAATTCTTTGTACGAGTGCCGCTATTTTTTTTGGGGGGGGGGGGTTATTTTAAATATGTTAATTTGAAGAATTATTTTTTTAGGTTTAGTTTTTGTACCTTAACAAGCGTAGCCAATACCGACAGAATTCGTGTTGACTGGCTACTACAAGTTCTACCGACCGAATTCCCCGCACAACGTGTGCGGGAAAATAAGTATCGTTACTGTTACGACCATTTTAATATGTTATTTTTATATTATAAGTTTTCCGAGTGTCGCTATTGTTTCTTGCGTAGACAAGTTAAAATTTTTAATTTAGTGTCGATATCTACCAACTTAACCCGTGCACCACACAAGACGACTGGTACATAAACCGATCCCACCTACCCGGCGCAAAGTTTGCTTCTATTGTTTTTTTAAAGTTACGTTTTAGTTACCTATTATATAAACATGATCAAATACATTTTATTCTTAACATGAAAACAATGAAAACCAATTTGCTGTTATTATTAGGTTTATTTTTATAAGTGTTTGCTGTTATTTTTTGTTCGTATTTGCTAATTTTCAATTACGAGACGTTATAAGTATTTGCTTATTTATATTTTGTTGCTATTATTAGATTTTTTCTTTTGTTGATATAAGTATTTGTTGGTATATGCTGTTATTATTTTGTTCTTGATTTTGATTATTTTGTAGTAATTTTTAAGTTTTTTTCTTTGTTATTGTAAATAATTGTTTATGTAGATTAGTATTGTAGTTGATATTGTTTCTTACGTTCTCATTTTTGTATAAATTGATATTATTTCCTACGTTCTCATGTTAAGACCAAAATGCACATAAACCTTCCCCACCTGTTATAAACTTTATGGGTCGCTCACCCCTCAAAAGCAACACGCCTCCATTTCTACCAACTTTTATTTCACATTACTTTAGAGATAGATAGTTCCAACTCGTTATTATGCACTAAGAGCATTCCTAATGGCTTCTCTATCTCCATCTTTAAAATTTAACTAAAAAACACAATTTCTTTAATTTATACATTATTTTCTAAAAACCTCTCCCAACCCATTCTCCATTTTCATCTCTATATTCTTTTTTTATTATTTTTTCTCTTTCTTCTATTTATAATCTTAACTCTAACTATTTTATCTTATTATTCTTTTTAATATAAATTGATTTTTAATATATATTTACAGAAAGGTAGTGGAAATGGAGTGTTATGTCAACACTCTAAATTTTGAGGCTTTCTATACCATTTCATTAAAATTTAGAGATGGAGTTTGGAGATAGAGAATGAGTTGGAGTGGTTATTTAGATGATTTTTTTAAATTTTAGAAATAGAGATAGGTATGTAGAACCCATTGAGAATGCTCTAATTAGTAATTACATGTGTGAAATGGATAAGAATGCAAATTTAAAATTAACTTCCATTTGTGGAATTATCTTAGCAATTTCAGTTTATATGATTTTGGTCAAATGAAATATAAAGGGAAATAAAAATAAGAAAGGTGATGATGAATATAATCCGTTAATCTTAAATTTGAATGGTTGAGATTTATTTAAAAATAAAAATTGATGAGAATTGCATGAAGATAATAAGTAATAACCCACCTATGATGATTTTCTCTCTCCACATGAATGCGTATATCAATTCTTTCATCATTTTAAAACTTCTATAACTTTTTCACACGACATTTTTTTAGAAAAAAAATTCACCATAATAAAAACGTTTTTTTTATCTTTAATATGAATATCATATTGTTATATAAAAAAGTTAGTGGGTTTTTTTTATGTTGTGTTCTTGGTTGTTCATTGTGTTTTTAATTTGGTTTTTCTATGCATTGTTATAGATTTTTTGTCATTGTGTTTTTCAGTTGGTACTCATATTAAATATTAAAGATAGAAAAATAGTATTACGTTCATTGTGTATTATGCTTAAGTCATTGTGAAATATATAGTTTTCATTGTATTTTACGTTTCATGTCATTGTGTTATATGTATTCACCATTGTGTCTTACGTTTCAGATCATTGTGTTATATTGTATTCATTATTGTGTTTTACATTTCAGGTTATTGGTGTAATATGCATTCATCATTGTGTTTTTAAGTATTAGATAATTTGTTGTTATTTTATCATTATATTTACATATTATTATTACACAACGGTGTTATTAGTATTTAAAAAAAACACAATGATGAGTTGACAGACACAATTACGAAAAAAGACACAATGATGTAATTTTTGTTTTATTTTTATATAATAAAACTATACTCATATTTAAGATAAAAAACGCTTGTTACTATGGTGAATTTAAAAAAATCATATGAAAAAATTATAGACGTTTTAAAATGATGGGGGAATTAACATGTGACTTGCATGTGGAGAGAAAAAATATTATCTATTACTTTTATACCCTTTTTTTTTGTTCCTACTTAGACACATGTCAATTAATTATCGTTTCTTACACTTTTTATTTTTGTTAGCCTTTATATAACAACTCAACCCTTTGGTCAAAATCCCTAAAAATATACATGCATCCTACAATAAAAAAAGAATTATTTTCAAATCATGGTGTAACAATATAATTCTCATTTGAGCTTTCTATCAAATACTTGGTGTGAATTATGCCTTCCGTTCATGTTATATTTCTTTACCATCCATATATACCTTCTCTATACATTAAATTTTCAAATAAACAAATCTCTAAAAATTGGAAGAACCAGAGACAAATAGAGTTTCTTCCTGTAATTATAGTTGTGAACCCCTTAAAAACACCATGGGCAACCACTAAAACACAACACATGTCTATTTCTCCTTCAAAAAGAGGACACCGAATTGCTTTAGAAAGAGAGAGTTCCAACTTATTATGCCGTACCTAGGTTTTATGTGAAATGGATAAGAGTACTTGTGTTTCACCTAGGTTTTACACATGACATAACGTCGGATCAAGATAATCTTAACGGGATCGTCCCATCATCATATATTCTAGACCAAGTTCATTTGCACAAAACTCATAAAACTTGCATCGTTATGAGACACAAAACCGACTCCGGGTGTGAGTCTAGCATAATGTATACAAAACTACATTATACTAGAGTAGTAGACTTGGTACCTATATAGATACCCTCATATTGGGTCAGCATTAAGCTTGGGCCCACCTAGTTTGACCCACTGGATTGAGCCCACTTGGAGGTTAAGTATTGGTGGTGATCATGATGGTTTAAGAATTTAAAGCAGGTAGCTTTTTTTTTATTTTTTGAACGACAGGTGGCTTTTTGCAGATTTAAGATTATCTTACAATTATAAACTTATAATATATAATATTTTTTTAAAATTTCTTCTGCAATAATTAAAAGCATTATTTTCAAACAGGAGGGAAAAAAACAAACAAGCAAACAAACCACTAACATCCTCTTCACATGGTTTACCTATATGTCACATTTAAGCATTTAATCAAACACTTGTGTGCATTCTACTTTCCTTTCATGTCACATGTCTTTCATTCCCAAATTAAATTCCATTGTCTGTGTATTAATATTAATTATCAAAACGAATAAAAAACTATAAACTAGAAGAAATAGAGACATGCATGTATGTCTTGTTGCAGATAGAGCTTCTTCCTCTGATAAGCAAATTGGGTTCATAAATTGTAAAAAAAGATTGATGTTGAGGCAATGAAGACGTAAACGGGATGGAGTAATATACAGGCAACATGAATTAAGAATAACAATGGATGAATCCCAGTGTTTCACATTAAACATAAGAAAGGCATTTGGCTTACTTTTCTTGTAACTGCCCTTAATGTTAATATACTTCTACATACGATATCAAATATGCAAGTACCAAGTTAAGCTGAATACTTACTTGAAGAAGCTGTCTCAATCTTCTGAATGTTTGATGTTGAAGAAGATGAAGCCATAGCCATGATGATTTTGACTGAGAGTCTAGTTAGCCTACAATTTGATAAATTCTAAAAATAAAAAATCCCATTGTTTCAAAGCCTTAAGGATTTCACATTAAACGTATGGAAAACATTTGACTTATTTTCTATTGTAGCTGTTAAAACTTGGTGATAATTCATACCAAAGTATTATATAACTAATTATCAACAGCTTAAAGGTGCTTATAAAATCATATGTAACTCTGCCATTCACATTATTTTTGCAGATTAGGGATGGAGAATCCTAGAGATGAACTGATTTTTGTTGATGAATCTTTGAAAACCGAAGACCTTTTAAATCGCATTGCCTTTATTTGTGGTTTTTGTCGACGTTTATTATTTGTGGGTGTTTCACATTACACATTTTGCCATTTTGGTATCACTTCAAATGATACTAATGGAGAATGTGTTGCTGAGAACTTTGATAATATTAAACTGTGTAGTTCTTTAGGTGTCAAAGTTATAGTTAGAGTAGTATGCATAGAAAGTTAAAATTTTCGGATCAAACGGGATATGACATTCGGGTTTGTGTCGGTTCTAATATGCCAATCGCAGATGTTTATTATGCCTAAATCCTGTTGGAAGTTGGAACTAAAAAGCTTAAAACTAATGAAAACATTTTCTCTTATCTGTACTTTGATATCATGTTCAGTTATTAGCTTCTCTGGGAAAATAGTAAAACTTTCGAATAAAAATTGTGAAATACAGCAGCACCCTAAAATTTACTGCAGATTTAAGATTAATTATCTTCCGTTTACAAACTTATATTTCTTATTAATTTAACTTCAGTTTATTTGATTTTTCCTAAAATCCACATACAAATCGGCAATAACTTAAAGCATTATTTTCAAAACTGATAATGATGATCACTATGTTACACGCTGTAACAACATATAGATACTCCTCATTCGAGCTTTTTATCAAACATTTGGTGTGCATTCTGCCTTATGTTATATTTCTTTCATTTTCAAACTAATTCTAAATATTAATCATCCAAATGAATAAAAATCCAAAAAGTGTAAGAACTCGAGACATACCTGTAGTGTACTACTGCAGAGAAAAGCTTCGTCCTTCGATCAGCAAACTGTAAAAAAGATAACTGATAGATCGATGTTTAGCGAATGAATTGAAGACGGTAACGGAATGGACGAATAAATAGTGATTATTAAGAATATCGTTGTTTACACGAAAGGAATTTGGGCCCAAAAGGGATTCTTGGAGTGATTGAACTGAAAGCAATTACTCACTTTTGTGTACAAAAAGAAACGATTGTACATAAAGTTTATTCTAGCTAGAGTTGCAGCATAACTTGGAGGACTAAAAGTGTCAACTGTGAAAGATGTTAGTTAAGCTGCTCAGGAGTTCGTTACCAGAGACAACGGCTATAAGTCAACTTATCTCGTTTCTGAATAATAACTTTTGTAATTTCGTATTCACTGAAGCTTTCCTTTCGATTGTGTATTGATATATGAAGGCCTCAATGGGTACCCGGGTTACATCTTAACTTTTTTGACAAAGTGTAAATATGTCTTTTGTTTTGTTTAGTTTTATGTATCAGATATGCATGAGCAAAGGTTAAGATATTTATAGGTTCAAAAGATTTTGAGATGCCTCTAAATTTTTTTAGATCCGCCAATTTGTAAGAAGTTTTTTACCAAGTAAGTGTAGTTAGAAAATTTATTTACCAATTAAGTGTAGTTTGAAACTTATTTACTAAAATGGATATTTTTTTATTTGTCTCTCAGCTAATTGGGTAAAACATAATTATTAATCATTGTATTGTCATTTAAGTTCTTTTTTATTGTAATGGTTTTTTACTAATTATTTTGTTAATTTTTTAAGTATAAAATCTTTTATTATGAATTTTCAACCTAGCATAGCGAGAAAAATCAATATCGTTATTAAAGCAAAAATTTAATATGAACTTTGTGATGTAGCGCTGAACATTTACAACAATGATGTGTAATATGTTGCGAAAATTATTTTGATTATCAAATAATTAATTTTTTACTTAGTTGTTCGGGAATTGTATTTCAACCAATTAAATTAGGAGAGAATCGATATTATTATTTACTAATTGTATTTTTTTTCCTTTTTTTTTGAACAAATGTTATGTTATGTTTTCTTCCTTTTTAACTTCTATATTTCGGTTTGTTGTTTTATTTATTACAACATAGAATAACAAGTTATACACTAAATTACAACTTTAATTATCAAGGTAAGACAACACATACTAATCCTACTTACAACTCTAAGTTTTCTAATAAACTTTTTTATCTAAAGTTTATTCAAAAATATAATATAGTTTTTTTTTTCATATTAAACCGTTCGTGTCAATCTACTAATACAGTTGTTGGTTTCTGGTTGATGCTTAGGACAAAATTTGCTTCTTTTTGAGTTCGGGTTCAACCCACGAAAACATGTTCAAACTCTGAATTATTTACCACTAAAAATATGATTTATGGTTTATTTGGTATTCAAAATAATTTTACCAACATATTTTTATATGATATATAAAAATGATTCATTAATATTACAAGGAAAAAGTATAATGACTTGAAAAATATAATTACCTTTAGTTTCTAAAACTAAAACATCATTGTTGAAAATCTTCGATCAGCGCTACATTACAAACTACATAGTTGTATTGATTTCTCACCGTGCTCGTTCGATTCATAAAACGATTTTATAGTTTAAAATTAATAATATAATTAGTAAAATAAAAACATTACATAAAAAAAAGAACTTAATAACAATAATGACTAATAATTATGTTTTACCCAATTAAATTAGGAGAGATGAGAGACACAAATTAAAAAGTTCCCATTTTGATAAATAAGTTTCAAACTACACCTAATTAGTAAATAAGTTTTCTAACTACACCTATTTAGTAAAAAAACTCGATCTGTAAACACTCGTTACATCTAATGGCAAATTGGCAACCACCCAAACGAAATGGGCGAGCCCAAGTACTAGACGCATCTAGACCCGTAAAGGCCTTGATACAGTCCCACGCACGTTAAGATCTTTAGAGGTCCGTCAGGCCGAAAGCAAACCCATTGGTAGCCCAACATTGTGGAAGCCCACCATGTGATAAACCAACACCTATCACATTTTCACATCGCCATGGATCCATGTAAAAGTTCCCATGCAAGCCTAATAGGGATCCCAAAACTATTATCAGTGTTTTTATATAGAAAATACTATAGATTTATAGAAATGATCAGATTGTTCTACAAAGGATGATAAAATTAAGAAGAATGAAAAGAAGAAAAAATACCCTAAAAAAAATTATTATGTTTTTGTTTATTTTCATCATTGGCTGTATATTTTTCCCTTGACATTGTGTCTTTATTTCTTGATATTGTGTAATATATTAAATACTGTGTTATATTTTGCGATCTATTGTATCTTTTTTTATTTATCATTGTGGCTTTTTATTTATTTTCGTCATTGTGTATTTTTTTTTTTTTTTTGACATTGTGCCTCTCTTTTTTTAATGAGAAAGACGGGAAAACGTTTTAGTTTTTTTCTTTTTTTGGTTTTTTATTTATATTTTGAGTTATGATATCTTTATTATTTTTTGTTAATTTTTTTAGGGTTTTTTTTCCTTCAAATTCTTTTCACGCTTCTTATTTTTGTCTCCTTTGCATTTTAACATTTTCCTTATAGAAAGACCTTTTATATTTAAAGGATATTATTTAATTATTCATTTTCCATGTCAATTATTTGTATTTTTATTATTATTCTACTATTTACGTCTTGCTTGTGGTACGCGCATATAATGAATATATGTGTGGACCTTTGGGTGGGCAAAAGTGAAATTGCACTAGCTTTGACGTTATTTTACTAATTTTGTGAAAATAGCTTTAAAAGTGACGGAAGATTAATCAGGAATCTTGTGGTGGCGTTGATAGCTGAAAGACCAAGACCAGCGTACATCCACCGATCGGCTGAGGTCCTAATGGTTAAGTGTCGTGTGCCTCATGTCCAAGGCTTGATGCAAAACCACTATCGAGCCGAGGTCTCACTTGAAGCCCTCTCTATTCCTATGGATTAGAGGTAAGACTGTCTACATCTTACCCTCATCAAACCCTACCATAGCTTTTACTGAGTACGATGATGATGATGATGATGATGATGATGATTCTACTACTATCTTTTATTTTTGATTTGAGCGTGGTATTTAAAGATTTATAGCACATTGCTTCAAATGGTGTAAAGCAAGGAGACCTCATGCACTAGATGGAACAACCGTTGATTTTTCCCGATGCGCTCGTAGTCACTGTGCGCAGGACCGTCACTAGCTAGCAAGGGGGTTTGCTAGTCTAAGTGTTGTGGCAGCATAAGGGGGCGCCAGCCGCCAAGGCAATTGCCCTCTTGAGCGCCATGGTAGTAACGTCAAAGGAGGGGAGGCTGGAGGCCCTAAAGGAGGATCCACTTCCATCACCCAATCAAGCATGCATTCTGATAATTTGTTTGTGAATTTTGTGAAAGTTTCCTTTAAAAGTTTCATTACTTAACATGTAACTCCCTGACGAGTAGAACTTCTTGTTAGAATATTAAACTTATGAGTTTTAAGGAGCCATTTAAGTCATCACAAACAAAGACAAAAGAAAGTGCTGGAAAAGAGATGTCGAGTATAACACATATATGTTATTTTTCCATTTATAGCATCCTTGGGATGACTTAACTTCGCTTACTGAATTTTGAAGAAAATAATGATATCTAGACAAATAAAGAATTCCATAGTCAGAGTCAGTCTTGGTGGTTTAAATAATTTTTCCCGATCAACATGTGTCTGTTTTATTATTCTGAACTTAGAAAGCTGAATAATATATGATTTGTTAAACTATAATTTATGAATTGAATACGTTAGCTAATATTTGGAGATGCCAAGAAACTAAACCTTCATCGTCAAATTCCCCTTTATAATTTAATCTTTAATTAAAATAGCCATATTGTGAATAAAAAATAAATATGAGGTACAATGTTTGACATCAAAAGTTGGCTATCTAAGAAGAAAATTAACAAATCATATGCAATGGTTTATTTAAAAAAAAATCACAAGAGTTTATGGGTTTTCTGGAACAAACTATGGTTTATGGTAAAGTGGCACGGATGACAGACTTCTTTCGCACACACTGTTTATGAAGTGCGAACTTGCAGCGGAAGCACTTAAATATCATTCCATACTGCAAATGCATACCACAAACTATGCAATCGCCATCAGCATTTATCCCTTGTACAAAGGTGAGAGGGCCCGGATGATCTTCGATCTCAACTGTTCCTCCAAACTTGACATTGATATACTTGAAGATAGAAGTTCTATCGTTGGTAGTATATTGCTCACAATGAAATTTTAGGGGGGCACACGCACCATGCATAGATGAGGCACATGTTCTGCAATGATAGAACCACTTTGTAGGGTTTAATTCATCCTCACAAATGTCACAAAAGTATCTGCTACTATGGTTCTCAACTGGATTGTATGTTAGACTAAGTTGATGTTTATCATATTTGTGCCTAATCCTTCTAGGTAAAAGCAAAGCACAGTTTGCATGCAGATAGAAATCACAAGAGGGACAATGGAACCCCCCCACACTTGGTATCCAATAGCCACATGCCTTACAGTATATATCTACTAATAATGAAGCTTTGAATCTTAGGAGGAGATGATTCGGGTGAGCTTCATGTGTTATCACATCAGGTACGAAGCCACAATTGATATCCACATAATAATTACATTGTGTGCAGCCATATGCGAAACCATTGCAAGGTAACCTGCAAACCTCACACTCAAACACACCCAAGAAGTCTGTAGGGGCCTTCGGCATGAAAACAAGCCTATGGTCTGGATGGTGGTAGTGGTCTTGTATTTGAGAAGATAGCCTAGTGCACCACTCATGAAGAACAAAATTACAATCTTGGGAACACTTGTAAAAGGGCACATTGGTAATTGGTCTCACGCATCCATCACAAAGTAGTTCCACTCTTTTCATGGGATCGTGAAGAGGAACAGACCCGTTAAGGAACGTGTCATAAAAAACCAACGGGTGTCGATGACTAAACCTTTCACCATCAATCATTGCTACTTTCATATTTAAATTGCCTTTGTTGATAAAAAGGTGCGTCAGAAGGTTGACACTTTCATCAGGAAAGGGGCAGCGAATCATATTAGGATGATCTTCGTCTTTGAAATTTTTATAAGCTTTGCCAAAGCCTAAGTAAAGAATGAGTTAAACTTAAATTGATAAGCTAGCAACAATATCTAGTATTAGAAAGGAAAGCATAATTAATAACCTGCAGGCATCAAGATAGAAGACATAAACGCCTCTTTCCTTGAAGTCGCGCAATCAACATGGACGTAATATCGACATTTATCACATCTATAATGCCATAAGTAAAAACCAGAATTCCCTAGGTAAGGATCAAAACCTTTCTCACAAACTCTGCAGTTGGGAAAGAATTTAGCATTCTGCTCATCATAAGGAAAGCAATAGGCAAGGGTAAGGAAATGAGAATGACTGAAACTTCCATTCCAAGACTGTTGGATAAGTAACTTGGTTGGAAGTAAAGCACAGTCCAAGTGGATCCTGAAACAAGAGCAATTGGTACAATGGTAGAAGGTACCACTATGTTCATTACCACAAGCATTACAGACAGATGTCATCCTACTAACATAACGTTGAAGTTGGTGATGGTGACTTGGGTGGTTCATCTTTTGTTTAGATATGGTAGCACAGATTATATCCATGCTGAATATGCAGATGGGACAATGGTAATTGTACAACCACTTTTGCTTATCATGACAAATATCACACCTCCATTCCTCATAGTTAGTGAACACATGAGTGAAGGTGGGATAATTTATCCAAAATCTTTTGGACAACCTTAGATTGTGGCCAGGATGTAATGGGTGGTTTTGATGGGTTGTGGGCAATTGTGCGCAAAATTTATGCAAGGAGTAGTCGCATTCGTTGCAGGAGTAGTAGCATAGATGAAACAAATAGATCTCTTCCTCACACATCTTGCATGTGCCAAGATGGCAGTCTTCCTTTACCACAATATCATCATTATCTTCATCTCCATCTTCTTCTTCCTTGTCAAAGTCTTCATTGTTTTGGTGAGGCTGCAATTGGACAAGGCTGAGCAGATGCTCATGACTAAAGTGCTTAATTTGCTCCATTGTCTCTACATTTAACATAACAGATATGCGTTACAAAAGATAGTATTGGATAATGTGCTTTGTGAAAATTTGAAACTGTATACTTTTGGGTGTGATGTTAGGGATCTAGAGTAGAATACATAGAAAGTTTCAAAATATTTTGGGTCAGATACTCAGATGGGTCGTGTTTGTGTTCTTTTTCTAACATGGCCTTCGAGATAATGCAATTTTAGGATTTGTGTCGGGTCTATCCTGCTAATCCGTGAACACGGGTACTTTAGCACCCTAATTAGGGGTTGCTTGTCTTTAAAAACATTAAGGGTCGCTCACCACTCATAAACAGCACATGCCAAAAACATTACAGCTTAGTTTGAGTTAAACATAAGATATCAGATTACTTCAGAGACAGATAATTCCGACTTGTTTTTGTATCTCTGGCTTTTTATATAAAATGAATAAGAGCGCTTATGTTTCACCTAAGTATTACGCGGGACATATGTGAAGATCAAGATAATCCTAAATTATACCAT
Source organism: Bidens hawaiensis (assembly GCF_021521415.1). Taxonomy (NCBI): domain Eukaryota; kingdom Viridiplantae; phylum Streptophyta; class Magnoliopsida; order Asterales; family Asteraceae; genus Bidens; species Bidens hawaiensis. Next base: position 15,903 of record NW_027493771.1, read on the forward strand.
ATCATGTTTATCCTAAAGTTAAAGCAGGTAGGTTATTCGCAGTTTGAAAAATGTTGGGCTAATCAGTTCATTTACGGGTCAAGGGTCAGCAAGTTATTCGGTCACAGGTCACGGATTCAATCATGGGTCAAAGAGTCAGAATCATAGAATGGTCATCAAGAACAAACGGATCACATGTGAAGATACGTGCGGACTTGGAGGACAAGTGACTGAAGTCTGTTGCTGAAATAGAGGAGTACTAAGTCATATTTGGTATGTGTTTTTTTGGTTTTGTTTATTATAAACAGAAGCAGGTTTTGTTAGTTTAATCACAATCTGGTTAAAATCTCGTTAGTTTATTAAAGATTAGTTAAACTCCGTTAAAAAACTTTCTTAGTGTAGTTAGTGCCAAAATTGTAATTAGTATATAGTTTGTGTACATATTGTAAATAGGGTAGTTAGAAACAATGTGATACATGCTTCTTGAAACGTTGCAACAGTAGCTTTTTAACCGCCGGTGGGTATAAATACCCATCTCCGCAGCCATTGTAATTTATCCCATTTCAAACAAAATCAATAATACAAATTCGTTCTTTTAAATTGTGTCCGTATATATACGTTTAATTTATGTTATATTGGGTTAACTGATTCTGAGGACCATCAGGTTTATCCTTTTATTTGTACCCTTTTGCTTTTATCGAATACAACAGACGTTTTCTTAATTCCTTCTACAATAGCCTAAACTGACCTCTCTTTCTTTTTCAAAGAAAAAAAGTAGTACAAGGAGATTAGACTCTGGATGATTAAGACCGAAACCTATCTAATTGAATATGAGGTCTAGGTTGAGCTGTCCAACAAATGGCCTGGAAAGAATAACCACTAGTAGGGATATAGATGGAGCCTCGCTCAGTAAAGAGAGTTGTAGATTCGTAGAACAGAGAAGAGCCTTTACTATATATTATATTAGTCCAGCACGCTAGCTGCAATCTTTCTAAAGCAAGAAGGGAAGGGAGAAAGTTACTTAAAGAAAGAAAGGCCTTCTCTTCTATTTCGAGTGTTTGTTTTGGGGTCTGAGCCAACAAAAATACAACATCCTAAAACTAAATGCAAATTAAGATTGTCTTCCATCTATTAACTTATTTTTCTTTTCCATTTCAGTTCAGTTTATTTGATTTTTCCTAAAATCCATATTTATTCAGCAATACTAACTTATAGCATTATTTTCAAAAAAGATAATGATACTCAGTAGCACCCCATTACATGGTGTAACAAGGCATACTCCTATTGTAAGCGTTTAATAAAACACTTGGAGTGCATTCTTGCTACTTTCCTTTCATGTTAGTATGTTACATTTCTTTCATTCCCAAAACTAAATTCCCATGTCTGTATGTTAATTGTTCGAAAACGAATAAAACTCTTAAACCTAGAAGAACAGAGACAAACCTGTATGTAGAGTTGCAGATAAAGCTTCTTCCTCTGACCAGCAAATCAGGTACATAAATTGTGAAAAAAGACGAATGTTTATGCAATTAAGATGTGAATGGGATAGAGTAAAATATAGGCACCAATAATAAAACCATTAAACATAAGAAAAACATGTATGTAGCTTACTTTTCTTATAATTGTCCTTGTTTTTAATACAGAATGATTTCTTCTATGTATTATATCAACTATACAAGTCCCAAAGTTAATCAGAATACTTACTTGAAGAAGTTGTCTCGGTCTTCTGAAAGTTTGATGATGAAGCCATGATGATTCTGATTAAGAGTCTAGTTAATTAGCACGCAGTTTGATGGATTATGAAAATCCCATATCGTTTCAAAGCCTTAAGTAATTCGCATTAAACATAAGGAAAAGTTTTGACTTATTTGTTATTGTAAATATCAAAACTTGGTGATTATTTATACCAGATTATTATATAACTAATCGACTACTTAAAGATGTGATGTATGAGAATTTTGATAAGATGAAATTGTATAGTTTTTGGGTGTGAAAGTTACAGTTAGAGTAGAATACGTAGAAAGTTTAAATGTTCGGGTCAAACGGGTCATGTTTGTGTTCTTTTCCCAACATGACATTCGGGGTTGTGTCTGGTCTAATCTACCAATCGGAAAACACGAGCCGTTCAGCACCTATTATGGGTTGCTTATCCTTGTTAACATTAGGGATCACTCACCTCTCAAAAACAGCACATGTTTATTTTTCCCATAAAAACATTACTTCTTAGTTCGAGTTAAACAAAAGATATCAGATTACTTTAGAGACATTTTCTTCCGAATGGTTATTATGTCTAACTTTTTATATGCAATGGATATATAGGAGTGCATATGTTTCACCTAGTTTTACACATGGCACAAATGTTGGATTAAGATCATCGCAATCTGATCTGGATAACTGAATGTCAACCATCAATTTTTTAACTCATAGTCAAATAATCAGTTTTCTAATATTAAGGATGTTTATCAGGTAAAAAGAAACACCATATATATTTCCCAAAACCAGGGATGTTAATTACGTCTAAATCATGCTTGAACTAGAAAGATTAAAAATAATGAAACATTTTCTCTTATCTGTACTTTGATTTCTTGTTCACTTATTAACTTCTCTCGGAAAAATAGTAAGACATTCGAATAAAAGCTGCAAAATACAACAGCACCCTAAAATTTACTGCAGATTTAAGATTAATTATCTTCCGTTTACAAACTTATATTTCTTATTAATTTAACTTCAGTTTATTTGATTTTTCCTAAAATCCACATACAAATCGGCAATAACTTAAAGCATTATTTTCAAAACTGATAATGATGATCACTATGTTACACGCTGTAACAACATATAGATACTCCTCATTCGAGCTTTTTATCAAACATTTGGTGTGCATTCTGCCTTATGTTATATTTCTTTCATTTTCAAACTAATTCTAAATATTAATCATCCAAATGAATAAAAATCCAAAAAGTGTAAGAACTCGAGACATACCTGTAGTGTACTACTGCAGAGAAAAGCTTCGTCCTTCGATCAGCAAACTGTAAAAAAGATAACTGATAGATCGATGTTTAGCGAATGAATTGAAGACGGTAACGGAATGGAGGAATAAATAGTGATTATTAAGAATATCGTTGTTTACACGAAAGGAATTTGGGCCCAAAAGGGATTCTTGGAGTGATTGAACTGAAAGCAATTACTCACTTTTGTGTACAAAAAGAAACGATTGTACATAAAGTTTATTCTAGCTAGAGTTGCAGCATAACTTGGAGGACTAAAAGTGTCAACTGTGAAAGATGTTAGTTAAGCTGCTCAGGAGTTCGTTACCAGAGACAACGGCTATAAGTCAACTTATCTCGTTTCTGAATAATAACTTTTGTAATTTCGTATTCACTGAAGCTTTCCTTTCGATTGTGTATTGATTCTGAGATTTCGTTTATTTCTTTAGTTTTTCAACAAATGATGTCTAAAGAGAAACGCGCCCACTCGTTCGTAGCCGCAAGATGAAAAAAATTTTGAACTAAATAAATTTAATATAAATTATGTTTTTTATGTTTTTCTTTTAATTTTTCATCTGTGTAAAAAAAATTTGTTTATCATATAAATTTCAATTGATAACATAACTTATTAAAATTAAACCAAACAGTATACAAAATATAACATAAATTGTATTACAAAAAATCAAGCCAGTATTTATTCAATAAAAAATAATGCAAATTTTAACATTACGAATGTGGCATATCAAACTACACAAATTTTATCGATGTGAATTACATGGCTTGTCCTCCTGATCCTTCTGAGCACGTCCAATGCAAACCACACCGAGCAACCTAAGATCAAGATACGGTGGTCACGGAATACAATGATCTCAATATGTATTCCAAGACCATCAATTCCATCGTTGTAGTACGCCACCACCGCATCACCACCTGCTCCAGTGTCGCTGTCTATAGTTTAAATTTTCTGAGATCACCAATGCTAATATATTTAGCTTGTCTTAGACAAGGATATGGTGATTTTGAAAGAGAAAGTGGTAGAATATTATCCATAATTTATGAAATACACATGTATATCATAATTTCAAGTAGTGTGATAAAACTATGCAAATGCGTTCTATTTGTAGTTAAGATTTAGTAAGGTTTCAAATAACTTATTTAATATTTAATTAAATGTAGGGGAGTTGGCAGGTGACACACCTAACTCATTTATTATATATATATATATATATCAAATCTTACAAATACATTAATGTATGTATGTATGTACGTACGTTATAATACAATAAGCCTCTGTTCTTCATTGGATTAACGTTATAGTATACATATACACTTATATAAATATGTCACTTGTGCTGCTTTTTTGCAAGATCGATAGAGACCTTTAACTTTACAACTGTATTTTTATGTTACAACATAATATTACTTTACCATCGTTGCAAATAAATTTCTCATGCTTCTTTCCTAAGAAGTTCTTAATCACATCCAGACTTGAATTGTCACCTATAGGTTATGATGTACACATTCAGGACTTAGGTGTCGAGATACTTCTTTTTTGCATCATCACACGCCTACCAACAAAGGTCATCACAAAGTGTAAGGCGTTTTGCAAAGAGTGGCGTCAACTGATGTGCATAACATATTTTGAAAAACAACACTCTTTAAGTCCTTTAGTTGAGACCAAACAAAAATTGTTGTTAGTATGCAGAAATGATTGGCATGTCTATCCGATTGACGATTAAACAGCTGATTATGGCCTTCAATCAATGATTTGCTTTCCCATCTAACCACTTACGATGGGCATCAATATACCTGCACACTTGGATGGCCTACTATGTCTTACGCTGCTACAAACCAAGGAGTTTGTTCTTTGGAATCCCATGGCTACAACCAATACAAGGAGATGAATTGTGCAAACCCGCAGCAACGCGTAGACACTTTTGCTAGTTTATATATAGCATGGTATAATTTATATATCCTATGTTTATATGTATGAATAGACATTTTCTTATAAATGACCTATTTTAATCTATCAATTTTTATACATAAATATTATCCAAGTATTACTTCCTCGTTAGCTAATATTTTTGGTATGTCATTGTAACACAAACTAAGCTAAATTTTATATAACTTAATAAAATGCCAATCACTTAAAAAGGTACACAATTTCCTTATCTCAACATAAAGGAATATAAACTAACAATATTTTTTATTCATAGCCTCTTTATTTTTATTTTTTATTTTTTATTTTTATAAATAAACTAGTGGCACACAACATAACAACTCCACACATAATAATGAAATAATTGTTTGTGATCATGTCACAAGCCCAATCATTTTGCCACCGAAGTTGAAGAATTCAACTTGGACTCAAGAATAACGTGCCGAGTAACTCTCCGACGAGTCGAAGCATCTTGATCACAATAGTTTCTGATCGCCGTAAGTTCATACGGCGACGTATCGGTCGCCAACCACTGCTCCACCTCAAACTCTTGTTGCGCACACGGCATATGAACCCCGGTTGTGGTCACCTCCACATAGTTACAATACCACCCATGGCCCGACCCGCTCCCATCCGAGGTCAAGTTCATCTCGCACGGGGGCCCAGTCAGACACGGGCCAAGACCACTAAATATGTCCAAATTTTTTCTCTCAAAGTAATCATAATCCGGCCCCATCAAGCCGCCCCATGCCTCGATGTCATTGATTCGTATACCGTAGCCGGATGCATCGTACAACGTGAGAGAGATTATTGAGTCGGTCCCGCCTTTCCATATCGAACTGGTGCGTATGTATGCGGTGTACACGCAATCCGCATCATCCTACAATGATTTAGTTAAATGGTTAGGTATGTAACGGTTAACTAATTGATGTGGCAATTGGTACGGGTTGAGTATGCTTACCGATCGACAGATGGAGGTTGCGGATATGAGGATGAATATGGTGGTGACGAAAAGATGGTTGATCCTATATCTTCCCATGATTTGGTCTTGTAAGTTTTATTTTTATGTGATAGGTTTGTTTGTATTATTGGTATATATTTTATAAACCATGGTTTGGTTAAAGGGGTTTGGTAGGGGACTATATATATTTTCAGGATGAGTGACATTAAATTTGTAGTAGGTTCAAGATTGAAACGTGTAGCCTGTTGTTTGGTCCTCGTGGTCCACTTTAATTAGTATGAATATGATGGTGAAGAACATATGGTTGATACTCAACTTTGACTTAAACTCGACTATCGTGTAACTATTACATGGGGGAAAAAAAGAACTATGTAATTTTGAAATGCATGTTTGATTTGTGTTGGTTTTTTGAAAGTATGGAATAGTCGGCAGTTAACTTTTTTACTTATTTCTAAAAAGAGAAAATATGCATTTCAAAGCGTGAGGGGAGAGTCGTGGGAGTGGCGTAGGGATCTCCAAGGGGGTGCTGAAATGACTCAGTTTCTAGAAATGCAATACTTGATAAATAGATTTTTGCTTTCCAATGCTAATGATCAATGGGTGTGGTCGTTGCAAGGTATGTCCGCATTCTCGGTTAAGGGTATTCGGGAGAGAATTGATAACAGTGCACTCCCTAGTGCTTCGAGGAAAACAAATTGGTTCTCTTATTTGCCTTGAAAAATAAATATTTGCGGGTGGAGGGTTGTGGGAAATCGTTTGCCAACGAGGAAAAGTTTGGCTACTAAGGGGATAGATATTCCGTCAACTATTTGCCCCTTGTGTAACGATGGTTCAGAAACCGTTATTCTTGTTTTTGGAGAGTGCGCCTTAGTTAAGAAGATTTGGGATTTGATTGAAAGATGGCTTAATCTGAAGTTGTCAGCTTTGCGATTCCCAACTGATCTCATGGAGTGGGTTGAGAACTTGGCTTTAAGCGTACCCAAGAAAGAAATGGTGGCTGCGATTATATATGTTGCTTGGTGGGCAATTTGGAAGCTTCGAAATGAACAGTTTTCTTGAAAAGACGTATGAAGGATGCGTTGTTGTTTGATGAGGTTACTTCACTTTTCTTTGGTATTCGAATAGAAAGAGTAAGTGTAAAACTAAATGGATAGAGTGGTTGAAGAACCCTCTTTTATTCATGTAATTTTTCTTGTTTTTTGCCCGGCTAGTTTCTTGCTAGTCGGCGCTTTATATAATATCCGCCGTTCAAAAAGAATTACTTATTTTTCAAAAAATATATTTAAAAAACTCATTTATATATATAAAGTTATCACACATAAGTATTCTCATTTGATAATGTTGTGGTGATAAGGTAAGATTGAATATTCTCAAGTTTATTCTTTGAATTATAAAAATCCTATTCTTTAATGGATATGCATTGCATCTTACTACTCTATTAAAGCAACATAATGTTTTTACATGGCATTCAACTAGGTTATCCATCTAGATTGCCGCTTCATCAATTTTCCTAAAATGCAATTTCCACCTAATTGTTTTTTAAGTTTTTGAAACAGATGTCTGTTTAATAGGTTTGATTAACTAATTAAGTTCGCTTTCACCATAAATTAAATATTTTTTCTCAAAATAGAATGAAAACTTTCATTACTATTCATTTAAAATTATTTATAAAAATTATTAAAAACAAAATCTTTTAAAACAACTTCTATATGCAATCTAATTACAAAAATATTTATTTTGTCACTAATTCAAATATAGATTTCATTAATATTAATTTTGCAGTAAATTAGAATAAATAATTTGTGGTATGTTTTTATATTTGAATTAAAGTAACAATTTAATTTATATAAAAGTATCCTTTTTATATAAATATGGCATTTCCATTTTACTAAATGGACAACGAATTAAATTAGGATGATCATCGTCTTTGAAATTTTTATAAGTTTTGCCAAAGCCTAATTAATGAAAGAAATATGTAAAGTTAAACTTAAATTGACAAACGCAATATCTAGTATTAAAAAGAAGAGCATAAGACATAAACGCCTCTTTCCCTGAAGTTGCACAATCAACATGGACGTAATACCGGCATTTATCGCATCTGTAATGCCATAAGTAAAAACTTCGATCTGGTTGGTAAGGATCGAAACCTTTCTCACAAACTCTGCAACAGGGATAGAACTTGGCCTTTAACTCAATATAAGGAAAGGACTAGACAAGGCTAAGTGAATGAGAATGACTGAAACTTCAATTCGTGGACTGTTGGTTAAGTAACTTGACTGGAAGTAAAGCACAGTCCAAGTGGATCATGAAACAACAGGTGGTACAGTGGTAGAAGGTCCCAATATATTCATTACCACAAGCATTATATGGAGATATCATCCTACTGAAATGACGTTGCATGTGACATTCGTCAATTTCGGGTCTTGTTTGTATTCGTTTTTGTATTTGTTTATTATGTAAACCGACCCGATTTGTAAACCGAAGCTTATGTTATAATCAAAATGATGGATTTATGTTACAATATTGTTTCACACTTGTTGGGTCTTGAAAACATCCTATTTTTATTTTTATTTTTATATATTTATTATTTATTTATTTTTTTGTTGTTTTGTGTTTTTGTCTTGATCCATTTTGCATGAAAACTCTTGTGTCTCACACCCATATTTGACCACCAACATTACCCTATATATACACCACATTTCCTCTTCATTTTCCCTTGCTACAACTCCAAAAAAAAAAACTCTCTCAAACATCAAAGATTCAAGGTTATCTTCTTAAGTGTTCGTGAAGGATTTTGGTCTTTCATCTTAATTAGTTTATGTAGCCTTATTAATACTTGTTTACGGTTGTGCAACATATATATAATATACACCCATTGTTTACCTTTGGTAGTTACTTCTCCGATTCCGGTCGGTGAGGTTTCGGACCCCATAAGGCAAGGCTTCATGGAGGACTTCGTGTCCTTGATATATATACATCTATATAACTTGTTCATACATATTAATCTTGCTTATTTTAGTTTGTTGGTCATGTTTACAAGTTCCATGGTTATGGGTTTTTAAGAGTCTATGCTTCGGTTTAACCGTAAATAGCTCTAAATCGTAAACCGAACTTTGTTACTAGTTTTGTTTGTTTAAACATACTTAGTGTTAGATCTAAGTTTCTAAAATCATTTTTACAAATTCTATGGTTATGGGTTTGTAGAATCTTACCTCGGTCTTAACCCGAAACACGATCCGAACCGAAAACCGAACTTTTGTTTAAAGACTTTATTGTTAACTTTTGGTGTATTTTTTTATTTGTACATTATTATACAAGTTATTTAGTGTTTGGACATGTGGAAACCATCTATGAACTTGTTGTGAAATGGAAACCGAACCAAACAGATTCTTGCTCGCTTAAGACACACAAGTGTGTTTTTTTTAGCCATCAAGACTTGTATATGCCTTTAAAAATAGTTACAAATTGATTTTTAAATATTTTCTTAAGTACTTGGAAATGTTGGATCCAACTTGATCTCATAACAAAGTTTGGACCGACAAAACCGAACACTCGCTTAACATGCGTTGTTAGTTCTAAAACAACAGAACTACATACTTGGTTAAGTCTTATTAAATTTTATTGAGTTATCTCATAACATTCAATATTTTGGAAAGTTGACTTTGGGTTTGACCAATTATCAAGACCCGAACCGACAACCCGAACACTCGATAAAAAAAAACCAGTTTTAGTATCTTTATTCCAAAGGGATTTGCATTCTTGCATTTTACCCACCTTATTACTTAACATAGGTTGAGTAAATATTAAGGTTATATACTTTAACCCGGTTTCGAGCAAACTTACATTTTTAAAGGGTTATTATTATAAATTCTTAAATAGTCACATTTTAAACCTTGAACTTTAATTATTTACATTTCTCAACATTTATTTTGTTTAAAGACCTTCAAGACAACCCTTCTAAATTCAAGACTTCTTTTCTTTTTAGGCATTGTGCGTTAAACTCGTCGTTCCGACAAATCTCCAAATTATCATCTTTCAAGTTTACTACTTGAAGGTGAGTACTTCATACCCCATTTTCCATCTTTTATTTTGGGGGTGACATTTCATACTTATTCAACAAAATGCTTTATATTTGAATCTTAAACCACAAACGTAGTTGTATACTTTACCTAAATAATTGCTCGATTTGGTGTTCTATGCTTATATGCCTATGTGTTTATCGCTTTTGGTTGGTGGAACTATAAAATCCTAGACTATTTGGCATCCCCTTATAGCAAGGTGTCGTTAACGTAATGCAATTAACGATAACTATAAAATCCTAGACTATTTGGCATCCCCTTATAGCTAGGTGTCGCTAATGTGTTTAGCGATATCTATTTATCCAAATTACCACTTTTATTTATCGTTTCGTATGCAAGTTTTGTGGCTATCTTTATTACATACTAATATGATTAAACTTATGAATTGCTCACCGACCTTTGTGTTGACAAACTTTATTTTATGAAATGTTGCAGGTTTGCATCTTGGTTGATTTATGATTGTGAAGAAAACGACATCAAAGACCTTAGGATATTAGTAAAAATGAACAATATCAATTTGCCATATTTTGTGATATCTTGTTTATGGTTATTTTATGGATAATTGTTATGTGACATTTTCGATGTTGTGAAATGAAATGAGTTTATTAAATACTGTCACTTTAATTAGTGTCATGTGCTTATGGACAATCGTTACACCTCGGCATGTTCCGCCGCCTTTGGTCGGGGTGTGACATTGCAGTTGGTGAGGGTGACTTGGGTGGTCCATCTTTTGTTCAGACATAGTAGCACAAACTATGTCCATGGTGAATCTGCAGATGGAACAATGGTAATTGTAGAACCATTTTCGCTTATGTTGACAAATAGCACACCTCCATTCTTTATGGTAGTTAGCAATCATGGAATCATCTTCAAATCCTAACTGAAATCTCTGAGACAACGTTAGATTGTGGCCCGGATGTAGTGAGTGGTCTTGATGGATTTCAGGTTGTTTTGCAGAATTTGTGCTAAGGAGTAGTTACAATCCATGCAGGTGTAATAACATAGATGAAATGAATAGGTCTCTTCCTCACACATCTTGCATTTGCCAACATGACACTGTTCCGCCACATTATCATCTTCATCTTCGTCTTCATCTTCATCTTCCTGTCAGTGTTTTCATTGTCATGGTCAGGCTGCAATTGGACAAGGTGTAGCATATGCCTGTGACTAAAGTGCTCCAACGGCTCCATTACAACTACATTCAATATATAAATATGTGTGTTACAAAATTAATGCAACCACAAATATTATCAGGTGGATAATATGATTATAATTGATTGGCAGGTGTTTAGATCTCAAGGGTCACATCTTGCACATTTTTATGTCATCTTCAGCGGTTCAAATAAATGAATGATATATATAAACATGGCCTATACAAGAATACAAGCATTTACCTTATGGAATTTAATTTTGTGGCTAATTCCGTTATTTCAAAGCCCTATGTAATTCACATTAAACATAAAGAAAACAAATTTTAACTTTTAAAACTTGATGATCAATTATAACTGGGCATTTGTAAATGCCCCTTTATATGATATTTTTACATATTTTTCCTTTCTAAATATTTGAAATTACATATTTTTTCAAAATACAAGTTTTTAGTGCAAAATGTACAACGCTCTTTAAGCATGGTTTGGGAAAATATGTAATTTCAAAGTTTAGGAATGAGAAATATATAAATGCCCCTATTTATATAACCAATCAGCTACTTAAAAGACGCTTAAACCATATGCATCTCTGTAATTCACATCGTTTTTGCATATTTTGGGATGGAGAATTCTAGCAATGAACCGCTTTTCGTTGATAATGACGATGTTGATTATTCTTTAAAAACCGAAGACCTTTTAAATTCCAATGTCTTTATCTTGTGGTTTTTGTTGAGTTATTATTTGTGGACATTTCACTACTAGAAAACTGATTGTGTTGTGACGTCAAATTGCGTCGGAAAAGCGTCACAAACGAGCGATTCCAACGCATTTCTGACGCATTTTGCGTGTCAGAAAAACTCTCGTCGGAAATTCCTTTATGACGCATTTCCGACACAAATTAAGACAAATTTCCGACGCATAATTTTGTCGCAATTTTCTGACATGTTTCCGACACTTTTTAACAACTTATAATAATTATAATTATTGTATCAAAAATACCGTATATGTATAAATATGGTATTAATTATAATTATTGTATTAATTTTCAGACACCTCATTAATTTGTTTTCCGACACAAATCCGACACACATGTTAATTGTTTTACGACGTAATTCCGACGCATATTAGAAATGCTTTACGACGAAGTTCCGACACATTTATTTTTTTTAATATATAGTTAATCTTAATATCATAATAATCTTTTTTCTGGTAAAAGAATACATTAAAAATCACAAAACCTACTTTAACATCACGACCACAAATTCACTCACATAACAACTTTTGTAAATTTAAACTCAAATATAATCCAAATCATTGCAAATCCATTACAAACTAAAATATCCAAAATCTACATAAAAAGCTACTATCTAAAATCCATAGCGCCAGGCAGCTAGTACTTTTAATGAGTACACTATGGGCCATATAAAAATAAATGGGCCTAAAGACCCAAACCAATAAATAAATAAATTAATAGGACAAAAGGCCCAAGCCAACAAAAACTCGCCCAAACTCAAGTAGTTTTTACATATCTCCCCTTTTGGCTCGTTATTACTTCAAGCTAGAGGTGTCAAACAACGGTTTTTTCCAACCGAACCGGTTTGGGTTTTGCATGGTAAGAAACCCAAACCGGTTCGGTTTAGAAATTTGTTTCAACGTAGAACCTGTCAAATTGATCAAGGCCGGTTCAGAACGGTTTAGAACTAGTTTAAACCGGTTTTTGGCAAAAAAAAAAAGACGGTTTGATTGTGAAAGGGCCGAACCTCTACACAAACCGGCAGTTCGGTTCGATTTGAGAACCTGTTTGATTCAAACCGGTTTTAGATATAAACCGGTTCGGTTTCCGTGGTACCGGTTTTTTTTTTTTTTGTACAACTCTGCTTCAAGGCTCAAGCACCTCCAACATTTTCAATTAGCGTATTACAAAACACAGCAACTATTAATGTGTTAAAATTGGCATTTCTGAAGAAAAGAAACCGTTGATGAAACAAAAATATTATTTATCAAACAAATTTAATATGTGATTATAACTTTATGCCATTTTCCAACTAAAAGTTTCGTTAACCACAAAGATGACATATATTGTCATTTAAGTATAGTTGATGTCCAACTCAATATAAACGACAAAGTAATGTCACATGTACAAACGAAAGCAAAAACCAAAAAACCTACGCTTATAAAATTAGTAGTGGTTAGACTTGTTTACGCACAAACGTACCTTGAAAAAGACGAGTACCAAATAACATCATATATCATATATACGTGTAACATATTAAGTTTTAGTTTTAATAAATATAAATCTGATCATGGTTTAAATATCAATATACATGATAAAATAGTAAGTGTATAGAAGTTTTACCGATGCAAATATCCCACGGGTGTAAATCAGTTGAGCCTGAGCTCGATTAGGCTTGAGCTCGGCTCATTTCGAACTCATTAAATAAAGTTCAAGCTTGGATCGCGAATTATTTTTTCAAGATCGGGCTTGGTCTGTTTATTATATATTAATCAGTTATTATTACTTATTTTAATACATTTTGAGAAGAACCTTAAATAAGCTTAAGCTTAGCTCGAACTCGGTTGTCCAATGTAAAATTAATACATAGAAGTCCAAAATAAGTAATACTTAAAAATACTCAAGGCTCGTTAAGGCTCAATAAGCCTAAACGGGCTTCCCATAAAATGCTAGAGCTCGGCATCGATAACTAAACGAGTTTTATTTGAAGCTCAAGCTCGGATCGAGCTCGAAAACGCTTCAACACGTTTCGAGTTTTTTTATCAATCCAAGCTCAAGTAGCTCGTGAACGGCTCAGCTCGTTTGCACCCCTACACGAGTTTGCAACATGTAACCTATTAGTTATATATGCATGTGTATGTACAAGTCAGTCTACTATACTACGATTTTCATATACAAAGCAAATCCCCACATGTGAATTTGATCTTCCCAAAACACACATGAGGTTTTTACTTTTTGTGATCAAAAGATTTAGAAGAACTTTGAGTTGAAATTTGGCCCACTTTAGAATACGGGCCCTGTGTAGCAAGCCCAAAGCCTAAATAAAAAATTATTCTTGATGTCAGTTTCTACTTTCTAGTTCGGTTCGTTTATCACGTCAACCAGATTAACCATTTTATTGACAGAAATATATGTTCAAATTTCACATATACAAAGTACAGAACTAAAAATAATAATTTAATATAGTCTAGAAATACTTTCTTACTATTCATAACATTATAAAATTTCTCTTATACCATTGTCAGAAAAATCTAAATCCACTGGGATAACTGAAACTCAAATAATTGATCAATATGGGTATTTGAGTATGGGACCGAGTATATGATTAATTAAAAAAAATGCATGCGTATGGGAATTGTATAGGGCTGCTTAATGAGCGAACTAGCGCTTTATCTCGAGCTCAATGTTAAACGAGCCAACTCAGTTCAAAGACTTCTAACAAGCTAAAACTTGAGCTCTTGAGAAAAGTCATTTATTTTTAAAATTCTAAAAATTTTAGACTCTTCTTACCCATATGGATAAGTATAAAAACAAAAGAAATATATATTGCACATGTCACATGTGCATAGATATAACATGAAAAAATAGGTGAACCTCTTTTTTCTATTTAACCTGGATTTCTTAATCTACTGAGCTGGAGTTAGCCACCAGACTAACATCATCTTGAGCTCCGCTTGAAATTAAAGCGAGCTAGCTAGACTCGCTCGCTTGTTTATTTACAAACTAGTTTTAAGCAAGTTTCAAGTCACAAGCTATTTAAACAGTCGTAGATTAGTATGATATTAGGTGTTATGTACCCCCAAAATAATTTAAAAAAAAAACTAGAATTTTTAGAATCACTATTGTATTCGATGTTGCAATTTTGTTTTTAAAGTTAGTTTGAGATCCGGCTTCAGACGATGAGAATTCTTACAATAACCGTTGACCAAATATGTTCATAACCATGACTATCTTATACGAGTAGAAAAGCTACAAACGAAAAATGAGTAATCAAGTAGTTGACAATTACGCGATATGATTAAACTGAAGTTATCAAAACCCGTCCCCATCCGAATTCATTACCATCCACAACCACAACAAACTCTTTCAACACCAAAATCAAAATCCGACTAAAAATCCTTTGTTACTTTGTTTATGGGGTCATAAGAAAACTGGTCCACTTATATTATGTGGAGTTGAGAGCAAGCGTTGCTAAAAATTCAAAGTGAATGATTTTATGAGATAGGGAAGGCTCTTTATCAAAGTTGTTTTCAGGCATTTGATACCACAAGGACACCATTATATGTGTCCCTACAATTCGACCTTATGGTTCATAACAAGCATACGTTTCCCTTTTTTTAAAACAAAAAAAAAACAAAGAAAGAAAGAAAGAAAAAGAAAAAGAAAAAAGCCATACGTTTATCAATTTATTAAGTCGTCATTATATCAACAAGTAATTATTTATTTATTGATGTTATGAGATTTAGTTTTATATATATTTTATGTGTAAGTTAATTTTATGTTTGTTATAGTTTATATGTTTCATGCTAATAAGTAATCTGCATGATTATTAAATTAAACTCTAGGGCATAACCAATAGAATACTAGCATAAAATTTATTTTTATCAAGGTCATGATTTTCTTATGTAAATATATGTATGAAGCTTTTTTCTTAATATTTTTGACCTTAGTTAATCAGAAAATGATTAAACATTTATAAGAGAAAATTTAATTCAAACTTTTCTATGAATGTACCAATCAAAAGAATATGCATATCCGTAGCTGATTTTGCTATTTGCTCGTTCCTAGATATAGAAGGTTATGAAAGTCAATATATTTGAATTTAGGCCAATTATGACTACGTATGTGTATAGTTGGCCTTCTGATCCGATATCGATTGTGGTCGTTGTGGCGTTCATGTTCCGATGGTGTGGTGGTGGCAAATTCTAATATGTTTTAAGATGAGTTTTTTATGATTGAGATGTTTATATAACTTGAGGCTATAGAGAAGCAAACTAAAATATATAATTGCATATACATACATACATATAATTTGTGTTTTTGTTTTCAATCAAATATCAAACTCCAATCACACAAGTGCGAAACATCCACTAATTAGAACGGTCCCTTGCTTTTTAACTTTGTAAGACTAATTAAAAATATGAATGATCAGCTTCAGACAGTAGACTAATACTCAAACTTTCTTTCACTTATGGTCAACTAAAAGTATACTCGTAATCCATCTGGTGCATCGGTTTCGTCTCCAAAAACACCCCAATCAAACGGGCAAAGGAAATCAATTTCTAGTTTTCTACTACCCGAGTTGGTTAGCTAACTGTGTGTGAGACAGAACATTGTGTGATTGGTTGTAACATATTTAAGTAGTTTGGTATAGATGAAATAGTATCCCTACCAATTTTGCAAACTTTTGGGTATGTTGGTAAAAAAAATGAGATGTCCTCATTTGATTGGATGTTGTTAATCGGGTTATTTGGGTACTTTCCTTGAGCCCTTGTGAGGTAATGAAATGGTCAAGACAATGAAATGGATAATTGAAAGAAATTGATCTTTACCATTTCATTGCCCTGTTTGTTAAACTATAAGAATAGAATGATCGTTACTTTGTGTTGTTTGGTAAAAATAGGAAAAACAAAGGAATTAAATACAAATGACAAAAATATTTTGTCACAATATAAATAAAATTTACCAAAATAAAAAAATGGTAATACCAACGACAATAGGGGTAGCGGTGGTGACAATGGCGGCCAGTTTGTGGTCAGGCGGTAGTGTTAAGAAAGTAGGGGTGAAAAAAGTAATGAAATTGAAAAAAAAAACTACGGTGTAGAAGAATGATTTTGAATTTTAATATATTTAGAGGGAATATGATTCATTGTATAACTATGATAATGCTCGTGTTACACATGGGTAGAACATATTTAAAACGTAATATATATATGTATATTATAAATTTAGTAAAATGCAAATGTCATATTTATATAAAAAAGGATACCTTTACATAAATTATGAGACATTAAACTGTTACTTTAATTCAAATACAAAACCATACAAATACTAACAAAGATAAATAAAAAGTTAAAACATCTTTATAACTTATAACATGAGAACAAAAAACACATATTAATTGAAAGTTAATCTAATTAAATCAACATCCAAAATGTCATGCCTTATACACAATAAATGAAATATAACAAAAATAAACATTGTGTAAATTTCAACACAGATACATTAGAAAAAAAATAAACAATTAGTGATAAGGAAATTAATTAATAAAAAGAAAAACTTTACATGGACATAATTGAAGAAAGCATACCTTGATGGTGTGTATGTTATCCAAGCAATTTGGAATTAGTAAAATACCAAAACCTATGAATACAACACCTCAAATTAGTTACAAATTCAAATAATACCCCAATTTATATCCTAAATTACTATAAATTAATAATAATGAAACTCGTATTTGAATTAGTTACAAATTAAATATTTTGTTAATTAGATTGCTTATATAAGTTGTTTCGAAAGATTTTGATTTTAATAATTTATATAAATAATTTTGAATGATTAGTAATGAAAGTTTTCGTTCTATTTAGAAAAATATTTATTTTATGGTGAAACCGTTTAAAACTTAATGAGTTAATCAAACCTACAAAACAGACATTTATTTCAAAATTTTAAATTGATAGGTTATAAAAATAAATTAATATTAGTGAAACTTGGAAAAAGGCGTATTATGAACAAAATTCACAATATATAAACATAATTTTAAGCAACAAACATATTAAACATCATATCGATTAGCCAATAATTTAAAAAAAAATCATACCTTTAAACCCTAAATAGATTAAAACATAAATCGATTAATAGGAATAGATTAAATATCAAATCTATTAACCGTTAGTATAAAAAATCATGCAGTTAAACCTTAAATCCAATAACAGTGAATCAATTTGATGTTGTTCTTCACAAAAATTGATTAAACACTAAAATATAAATCATACATGATAATTGCAAACGATGAACATATTTGATGTTGTTTGGATTATGAAACCGACAAATCATTAAGAACAGTTTATAGATGAGGCCAAGAATCTGGTTATAAACGATGGGGAGCGTTATGATTTTTGAACGAAGCATGTGCCTTTTAAAGAAGAAACGATGAACAATTTAAACCTAGTAAATTTAATAAGTTTTTTAATTCTAACAATAATTAGAATAATTAATATCATAATTACATTAATAAGTTGCAAAAATATAAAAGCCAATATCATTTATTAAAGTTTTATTGTGAATATGTGGAAATTATATTTATGAAATGTTGATGACATGAAAGCCTTTGTGGACAACCTAGGTGAAGGACATGTGACAAAATTGTGTTGATTTAATATATTAGTTAGATAACTGGTTTCATTCGATTAATTAGCAAACAATGTTTCTTTTCATTTCCTCACAATAGGCTATTGTATTCCATTTATTAGTTCCCCATACCAACGGATGTGTGTTACGGGGAACGGATAGAGGGAGCCAGGAAGGCCACGTCACTATGTGTAATAATATTTATTATGAAACATAATTCTGTTAAAAATATATTAATATTATGGTTATCAATACCTAATATAGATTAGCTTCTTCTCCAAACTTTCATCTCCTATAAATATCATCTTGTATCTCATTGTATTATATTGTAACAACCCGGCTAAAGCGGAAACGCCTGAGTGTAACGTATAGATTGCTCAAACACACGTGACACTATTAGGTGACCATAATAACATTATTTCATTTAAATTTCCGTGTAACACAAGTTTATCAAATAATACAAGTTGTAACAAATAAATAAACAAATGATAAGTTGTTTCTTTGAATATTCTATAGGCATGCTATGTGTCTTCTAACTTTCATCCCCGTATCTTTACACCTGTAACATATGTATAAATTAAAGTCAGTTGCGAACATAGCTGGTGAGATTCCCACAGTTTGATATAATACGTAAAAATCATACAATTCATGGACAAGTGATAAACAATCAAGTAAAGTCCCTTCTAGTTGGTATCAACCAACATACTCGGGTAATCGCGCAAGTTCCTTTCCAGTTGGTAACAACCAATGTACTCAGATAGTGAGGCCCTTTTCCACTAGATACAAATGGACCTTAGTGCAAAGGGGAGCGTATGATCATACTTATTGAGGCTACCACGTGCAAGTAAATTCGAGCAAGTAATCAAGTAACACACAAGTCCATATAGTGAATTGCAGTTTGTAAGCGAATTTGTAATAAGATACATATGCTACCCCAAAATATGAAAACGTTTAAAAAGGGGTTGTGAGAAACTCACCTTGAAATTGAAGATAAACATTGCAGGGAAAACCGAAAGCACAATAACGAAACCGAAGCAACCGAAAGTGTGTTTAAAGAATCCAAAACGATTGAACATCTCGCGCTATAAATAAAATAAATACGAATGATTAAAGACTTGCTAACGGGATTAATAAAGTTGTAAATATTTGGTTACCGGGTATTGGATTTGTTTTAATATATGTTATGGGATTTTAGGGCACTTGGATATAATATTGTTTTGAAAAAGATTATTAAGTTAACGAAAAGTACTTGACGAAAGGTATTTTATATTATAATAATATTCTAAGTTTTAACGGGTCTTAATGATTTATATTATTTTAATATTATTATATCAATAATTTGATATTAATATGGGGAACTACAAGGCACAAATTAAATTTGACGAGTTATGCAATCGAAATTAAATTCAATTTTAATGATTTAACGAAACTTATTATTTCAAAAGAACATTGGGCTAATAACTTAACATTAATACAAGAAATATGATTTATGCAAGGCATGGGTCAAAGTTTACGAATTAAACTAATTCCTAACGGTTTTAACGAACTTAAAAGTAAAATAAGGTTTAACGAATTGTAGCAAAAAGGTTTAATGATTCAAAGTTAGCAAACGAATTTATTTTAACAGATTATTGTTTATGAAAGTTGGTATTTACATGGGGATAATAAGATAAAACTTATACTTTATTTATAAAATTTTGTTTAGTTTAACAAAAATGATTTTATTGATTTATTATGATTTTTAGATAATTTATTTGATTAATTATTTTTAATAAAATCTGTTTAAAAAAGTAAGTACAAAACTATCCTGACCCGGGTCCCTATGGGACCATGACATTAACTTAACCACTGAACTAACTCATTTGTTGTGATCTAAGATAGGAAATATTGTACATATATAAATAACAATCAAACTTTATCTTCTTCACAAAACCCTAGAATTACCAACTATTAATTTACACCTTGTTTGTGAAATTTGATTTAGGGGTTTTGTTAATAGGCTAAAAACAATCAAAAACCATATAACGATTACCTTTAGATGTTTCGGACTGACGGAGAACAAGGGTTGCCGGAGTAAGAACTTTGTCGGATTAATTCGAGATTACAGAGAGTATTTTATGTTATTTGATGATTGGGACAAGTTTAGACAGATGTTAGGGGTCTATTTATACTATCAATTGGAACGAACAATCGTTAATTGGAGTTATTTGATTTAGGCTGATTTTCCGGCGAGTAATATGGTGGTCGCAGTTTTGTTTTGGTGATTTGAAACCGTTATATCGTAATTATAGTGTTGATTTATGTTTATTATCGAAGTCTAAGGTCGTTCCAACAAGGAAATTGGTCAAAAACGAGTCTTACGGCGTGAAATAAGCTTCGCCGGAATACCGTCGCCGTTGCTGCGGGCCTTGGCCGGAAAAACGTGAGAGAGAAAGAGGGCTGCCAGGTTTCTTAAATTAAATAATAATATTTTGAGTTATATTTACAATAGTGGTCCTCCTAGTTTGATAATGTATTAAAATCTAAATTAAATTAAAGTTTTCACATTGGACCTTTATCTTTGAAATGTTTTTAAATGAAAAAGGAATTAGATATTTTCGTATTACACCCGTATAGTTTAAGGATTGTTTTAAATAACAACTTTAAATTCTCGGAGTTTCATTAATTAATCAAAATAAATAAAGAAAATGAACTAACGATAATCGTAAATCACCGGGAATATATTATGGATAATAAACAACGTGCAAGAATGCATTTCAATGACAAACGAGTCTAACGAATACAAAATACGAATATCACATGAGCGAAACTTGAGAACACCATAATATATATATATACACACACACACACACACACACACACACACATATATATAGGGGATGGATCTTGCGAGAAGTGATTTTATAGCGAGAAGTGCGAGAAGTTAATCACAACCATTGATGATGATTGATCTATGGTCTACAATCAAAATGGTAATAGTATTATGAGTTTCAACATCTTAATAGAAATTAATAAAGTTTCAAACAAGAAGGGTATGTTGGTATTTTGTTTTGTAGAAGTCACATTTGTAACTTACATTTCATTATTATATTCCTAAATTATAACTTCATCATCTCTCAAATAAAATATTCTAATAATTTAAGCTCGCAAGAAGTTATCACAACCTAAGAAAATCATATAATCTATATTACCAAAACTTTTTATTACCAAATAAATTTTTGGGTTTCACCATACGTTTTCTAGTTTATACAACTAACACCTCTTCAATGTTCATAAAAAAACGTTGACCAACAATATGTTAAAGTTACATTATTTAGGAATTAATTAATTCACTGTTAATTAATTTACTAATTGAATTCATAACTTAAAAATGAATGTTAAAAGTTACATTATTTATTTTGTTAGTGCATGTGTATTTCAAATTGTGTATATGTATTTTTTCGTGTGTAGGTTCATTTATATACTACTATTTAGGTTCATACATTTATTGTATTTGTGTATTTTGAATTGTGTAAGTGTAAATTTTATCGTGTAGGTTCATTTATGTAATATGTAAGTTCATATATGTACCGTGTATGTGGTATTTCGAATAATGTAGTTCTAATTTTTATCGTGTGTAGGCTCATTTATGTACTTTGTAGGTTCATATATGTACTGCATATGTGGTATTTTTGAATTATGTATGTGTATCTTTTATCACGTGTGGGTTCATTTAGTAATGTGTAGGTTCATATATGTATTGTGTAGGTGATACTTTGAATTGTGTATGTGCAATTTCTTTTATTGTGTGTTGATTCATTTATGTATTGTATAGGTGGTATTTTGAAGTGTGTATGTATAATATATATAAAAATATTGAAATTAAAAATAAAATAAAATAAAGATGTAGATTTGTTTGTTCATAAAGTGTAAATAAGATGTAAATAGGTTTATGTATAGGATATGCTGTATGACGTGTAAGATATGTTGCTTAATGTGTAGGATATATTTTATGATGTGTAGGATATGCTATATGATGTGTAGAATATATTGTTAAGATTGATGTGTAGCATGCATTTTTAATGTGTAGGATATGTTGTATTATGTGTATAGGATATGCTATTAGCATTGACGTGTAGCGTGTATTTTTAATGTCTACGGATAATTATTCGGAATGGGTTTTTATTTTAATATAAAAATATGAATTTGTGAAAAGAATTTTGAAATAATAAAAAATTAACAATCAACATAATATAAAAAAGATAAAAAAATTCATGTTTAAAACTCCTAACTTATTTATTAGTTACCAAAAATAAAACATGAAAATTTTACTAATATGCCCTATTAATTAATTAAACATAAAATAAAAAGAAAATTATATGATTGGCTAGAAGGACTTCTCGCACTTCTCACAATAAGAAAAAACTTCTGAAATAAACCTAATCCTATATATATATTATATACATATATTTATAAACAAAACCGAAAATACGAAATTGGTCGGGTTTTTTTTTTTTAAGTAATGAATGTTACATATATACCTAATGAATAAGACTCTTTCTTTCTCTTATGTTATAGCTATTAGGCTTGTTTCACAACACGTTATTAGCACGAAGAGCTTTTGTAGTTGGGTCATAATATTGTAAGGTAAGTTAACTTTTTCGTTCTTCTTTAATATGTCAAACATAAATCATATTTTTGTTCTTACACCTTTTGATGTTGTTAGTTTTGTTATTCTAATAATCTCTTACAACAATCCTTTTCGGAATTGATACAATCTTGGGTTGAATTGAAAATTATTTATTTTTC
Source organism: Bidens hawaiensis (assembly GCF_021521415.1). Taxonomy (NCBI): domain Eukaryota; kingdom Viridiplantae; phylum Streptophyta; class Magnoliopsida; order Asterales; family Asteraceae; genus Bidens; species Bidens hawaiensis. Next base: position 39,144 of record NW_027493771.1, read on the forward strand.
CATTATGATTATAAATCATTCATTATTAACAAATCAAACTGTTATTTATTTTTTAATTGTTTGATGAAGAAATCATCGTCAATTAAGTATATAAAATAAGGGTTAGGTTCAAATAAGAAGTTTGATTTTCCTAAGAAGGCTAGGAAGGAGGGTATTTTTGTCTTAACACTTTTATATCAAAACCCACTCACTTTATGTCACACCACGACCAAAGGCGGCGGAACATGCCGAGGTGTAACGATTGTCCATAAGCACATGACACTAATTAAAGTGACAATATTTAATAAACTCATTTCATTTCACAACATCGAAAATGTCACATAACAATTATCCATAAAATAACCATAAACAAGATATCACAAAATATGGCAAATTTGATATTGTTCATTTTTACTAATATCCTAAGGTATTTGATGTCGTTTTCTTCACAATCATAAATCAACTAAGATGCAAACCTGCAACATTTCATAGAATAAAGTTTGTCAACACAAAGGCTGGTGAGCAATTCATAAGTTTAATCATATTAGTATATAATAAAGATAGCCACAAAACTTGCATACGAAACGATAAATAAAAGTGGTAATTTGGATAAATAGATATCGCTAAACACATTAGCGACACCTAGCTATAAGGGGATGCCAAATAGTCTAGGATTTTATAGTTATCGTTAATTGCATTACGTTAACGACACCTTGCTATAAGGGGATGCCAAATAGTCTAGGATTTTATAGTTCCACCAACCAAAAGCGATAAACACATAGGCATATAACAATAGAACACCAAATCGAGCAATTATTTAGGTAAAATATACAACTACGTTTGTGGTTTAAGATTCAAATATAAAGCATTTTGTTGAATAAGTATGAAATGTCACCCCTAAAATAAAAGATAGAAAATGGGGTATGAAGTACTCACCTTCAAGTAGTAAACTTGAAAGATGATAATTTGAAGATTTGTCGGAACGACGAGTTTAACGCACAATGCCTAAAAAGAAAAGAAGTCTTGAATTTAGAAAGGTTGTCTTGAAGGTCTTTAAACAAAATAAATGTTGAGAAATGTAAATAATTAAAGTTCAAGGTTTAAAATGTAACTATTTAAGAATTTATAATAATAACCCCTTAAAAATGTAAGTTTGCCCGAAACCGGGTTAAAGTATCTAACCTTAATATTTACTCAACCTATGTTAAGTAATAAGGTGGGTAAAATGCAAGAATGCAAATCCCTTTGGAATGAAGATACTAAAACGGTTTTTTTTATCGAGTGTTCGGGTTGTCGGTTCGGGTCTTGATAATTGGTCAAACCCAAAGTCAGCTTTCCAAAATATTGAATGTTATGAGATAACTCAATAAAATTTAATAAGACTTAACCAAGTATGTAGTTCCATTGTTTTAGAACTAACAACGCACGTTAAGCGAGTGTTCAGTTATGTCGGTCAAAACTTTGTTATGAGATCAAGTTGGATCCAACATTTCCATGTACTTAAGAAAATATTTATAAATCAATTTGTAACTATTTTTAAAGAAATATACAAGTCTTGATGGCTAAAAAAAACACACTTATGTGTCTTAAGCTAGTAAGAATCGGTTTGGTTCGGTTTCCATCTCACAACAAGTTCATAGATGGTTTCCACATGTCCAAACACTAAAGAACTTGTATAATAATGTACAAATAAAAAAAATACTTTAAGTTTTACAACCAAAAGTTAACAATAAAGTCTTTAAATAAAAGTTCGATTTTCGGTTCGGATCGTGTTTCGGGTTAAGACTGAGGTAAGATTCTACAAATCCATAACCATAGAATTTGTAAAAATGATTTTCGAAACTTAGATCTAACAATAAGTATGTTTAAACAATTATTTAACAAAACTAGTAACAAAGTTCGGTTTACGGTTTAGAGCTATTTACGGTTAAACCGAAGCATAGACTCTTAAAAACCCATAACCATGGAATTTGTAAACATGACCAACAAACTAAAATAAGCAAGATTAATATGTATGAACAAGTTATATAGATGTATATATATCAAGGACACGAAGTCCTCCATGAAGTCTTGCCTTATGAGGTCCGAAACCTCACCGACCGGAATCAGAGAAGTAACTACCAAAGGTAAACAAGGGGTGTATATTATATATATGTTACATAACCATAAACAAGTATTAATAAGGCTATATAAACTAATTAAGATGAAAGACTAAAAACCTTCAAGAACACTTAAGAAGATAACCTTGAATCTTTGATGTTTGAGGGAGTTTTTTTTTGGGAGTTGTAGTAAAGGAAAATGAAGAGGAAATGTGGTGTATATATAGGGTAATGTTGGTGGTCAAATATGGGTGTGAGTCACAAGAGTTTTCATGCAAAATGGATCAAGACAAAAACACAAAACAACAAAAAAAAAATAATTAAAATAAATAAATAAATAAATAAAAATAAAAATAAAGGTATGATGTTTTCAAGACCCAACAAGTGTGAAACAATATTGTAACATAAATCCATCATTTTGATTATAACATAAGCTTCGGTTTACAAATCGGGTCGGTTTACATAATAATTAAATACAAAAACGAATACAAACAAGACCCGAAATTGACGAATGTCACACTTTAATCTCGAAACCCACTTACATTAATTTCAAAAACCCACTTACATATAACTCACTTGCATCTTCACTCATCTCCTACATCCACCACTACTCCACCGCCCACCGCCACCACCTTGCCGGAAAAGTCCGAAAAAACACAATGGAAAACACTATGAAAAACACAATGTAAAAAATACAATGAAAAAAAAAACACAATGAAAAAATCACATAATGATAAAAACAAAATTGTATGACACAATGTAAAAAACACAATGGAAAAAATACAATGAAAAAAAAACATAATGAAAAATACTATTGTATAACACAATTTTGTAAAACACAATTTGGTAAAACATAATTTGTAAAAAACCCACTAATTTTTTTTTAATTTTTATATTACAATATGGTACTCATATAAAAGATAAAAAGACACTCGTTATTATGGTGAATTTGTTTTTCAATAAAAACGTAGTAAAAAAAGTTATGGACGTTTTAAAATGATGGTGGAATTTGGCATGTGTCTTGCATGTGGAGAGAGAAAGTAAACAAATGTGTTATTCATTTTATACCCTTCCCCTTATGTTCACACTTGATTTCCCCCTAAAATAATCTCAACCCTCCATGTTCAAAATCAATGGCCAAGATTACTTATTATCATTCCTAAAAAACTATACTTTCTATAATAACCTAATCGTATAAAATAAATATTTGAAAATATATTCCTTCTGGAATGAAAGCACGTTAATAAATAAAATTGTTTGAAATCGATTTGTTTGGCCTCTTGTTCTTTTATTAATAAAAAAGGTGTCAAAGAATTACTTAAATTTTAAACTTGTTTATAAATTATCCCCGGTTAATCATCAATATGTTTAAAAGAAAAAGTTGTTCTAATCTATATTAATTTATGATTTTAATTAATTGTTCGATATATGTAATTTGTTTATTTAAATAAGATTATTTAGTTTCTAAATTTAGACGCATATAGTTGTTAGTTTTGAGTTTTTATCGTCATGGTATTACATTCATACTAGATTACTAGTTGAATAATTACTACAATTGGTTACAACTATACTACACACAGAAATTATTTGATTTACTTTTCTTTCTATGTTTCTTTAATATTAAACAAATTAAGTTGTTGCTTAAGTAAAACCATATAATAATATGCATAGATGTAATGGACCAATGATGTTGCATTTTAAGTTTAAGTTCGGTTCTTCCCAAATCTATAATATGCATAGATGTAAATTGTAATGGACCAATTTGTAAAATCTTTATTTCATTTAGTTATAATAAGTTGTGTGACATATAAATGCTATTATGAAAGAAAAATAATTATCTGTGTCTCAAATATCTTTTTTGTTTTAGTTATATATGACATTAATATGAGTATTGATTTGTTTCTTTATAGTTATATTTATCTTTGAGACACAACAAGCTTATGTGTAATTTAATGAACATTTTATGAATATTATTGTTGTGATAGTCTTATATATTAATATTTGAAATATTAAATGTGGTGTCTCCGATTCATATTAGTTGTTACACGTTTTTAATATATAATACATGAGAATGAAGCTAGTAATGAAATAATCACCTATAATACATTAAGCCAACAAGTTATTATACTTCCTCCCTGTTATAGTTGGTTTTGGTCAGAACCATGTACTTCCCATCAAAGATTTTGGTTGCGTGATATGTAACAAAATTGATCTACCACAACGCACAAAGATGGAACCTCAATCGAGGTTGGGATTTTATGATGGGTATGAAGCACTTATATATTGTTAAATTCTTAGAGCTATTAATGAGAGATGAGATTACAACTTATTGCTTTTCAATATAAGTGAGTTAACATTCCCAACATTAGGGGGAGATATAATGCAGTTGAAAAAAATGAGCTAAAATGAATTATCATTGATCCTCAAAGAAAACTATGTGAACAAAAAGGAAAAGTTCAAAGGATAATTCATTGAAAAATTAATGAATTAATTACCAGACGCGTACACTGACCTATGTAGAGTGACTAAGTCATATAAATCAACTGCTTATGCTCCAATTAATATAAACGTCCTGGAAGGACAACCATACATTGGTAATGACTAGTGAGTCTAAGGCACGTCTGAAGTGTGGTAGACTAGTCGATTCCAAGAATAATGATTCCTCGAAAATTGGAGCAAGTAATAAAGATGGTCAAGTCGAGATATAGTAAAAAGGTCTCTTGAAAGACGTTATACATGATGGTTATTGAAAAAACCTCAGGTATCTGAAAACAAAAGAGCTCTCAGTAAATTGTATTTTATCATGTCTACAAGATACATAGAATCAAAATAAAATCGACGTCGTTATAATTTTGTATAAAACATAGCGCTTGAAAATGACGAGGATCATGATTTAAGATCTTCCTATGAAAAATGATTGGCCAAATTGGAAAGACGCAGATAGGGCAGAGTTGAATTCTCTAAATAACTGAAAAATTTTTGGACCAACAGTCCGTACAACTAAAGTTGTAAAATGTGTTAGATACAAACGGATATTTTATGAATTAAGTTATACAAGGCAAAATTGTGGGCACAAGGATTTTGCAAAGATAAATGATTGATTATGAGGAGACACATTCTCCAATGGTAGAAGCAACGACTTTCCGATACCTAAATAGTCTGGTAATATAAAGAGAGAATTAATTAGCGTCTAATAAATATTGTGATTCAGTTGATACTGAAATTTTACATGAAAGTCTATGAAGGATTTGAATTATCAAATCATGTAAAGTAAGTTCTCGAGAACACAATGACTGTTGTGTATAGAGTCATATTTGAATATGTTACAATTATTGAATATGCTTAACATAAACTAAAATCTTGAAGAGTTTCCTAAGGTAGTTGAATACTTGAAAAGTTAATTGATACATCTTAAGGATGCAATTCTTGTGCACTAATATCATCAATAGAAGAAATTGTACCAGATGATTATCGTATCTTAATAAACATGGAATGGTACGATATGGGTTTTGATATATGATATATAAATTGATGTGTCAAATGAGAAAGTTCATGTAACAATACTCATGAGGAGTGAATGCACATCAATAATTGGTTAAGGTGGAAAATTTTGTGATGGATTGAAAACGCCTAAGCATTGGCATGAAAACATCAGTAAATGTTCTACAAGGTTAAAAATTACGTACGGACTAAATAATCGGATTTAGCGTGGTATATTAAGAGATATAATAAGTCATGCTTTTATCAAAATTTTACTCTTAAAAGTTCATATAATCACAGTTTACAGTGATGATGTATACATCATCGAGAGAAGCTGCAGAACTTTTAGAAAAAGAATTTTTGAAATACCTTGAGTACTTGACATGATGTGATTATTACTCAACCAGCAGTTCGAGTATATGTGTAATTGTATGTTTATCAATCCATCAAAGTACATTTAAAAGATGTTGAGATATTTTACCAAAGACAAGATTCATTCTTTGAGTACGTAAAAGGATGTCAAACAATGCACTATATATCATTTCCTACATAAATATGAAATATTATTAGTTCGGAAATACCACAATTAAATGCATAAGTGCATTATATCATATTGTTAGCTATATATGATTATTATTTTCTTTATTTATATTTATCGGCATTCCAGCTAGGAGACATCGCAATGGATTAAAATATATATTTCAGGTATGAAAGATGTGTGATTATATTTTACTAACCCATCCAAACAAGTTTGGCTAGTCTTGTTGATGCAGAAAAACACAGCAGAGTTATCAATACATTTGTATATGTTAACGGGATGATGCAATATAAGTTTTCAAGTGAAGATCATGCAACATTGTTTAACCTAAGGATTCGCATGTCAAGGGATGAAGACGCAAATGATTGACTACAAAATTTTTGAGCAACTTTCACAGAAGATTGATATTTACTATTTTAACGGATTTATAAATCAGGGGGAGTCAATACGCGCTGCACTCTTTTTCCCTTAGCTATGGTTTTGTCCCACTGGTTTTTCCTAGCAAGGTTTTTAATAAGGCAGCATATCCAAGCGTATTAAGTTGATAACCAAGGGGGAGTGTTAAAAATATATTAATATTATGGTTATCAATACCTAATATAGATTAGCTTCTTCTCTAAACTTTCATCTCCTATAAATATCATCTTGTATCTCATTGTATTATATACCTAATGAATAAGATCTCTTTCTTTCTCCTACATCTCCTTCTCTTATGTTATAGCTATTAGGCTTGTTTCACAACAAATTCATTATTGTCAAATTATTGTCAATGTGGGGTAGCCCCAGTTAGTAGAGGCGTATGTTTCATAAGGATGCCACATGTTCAAATCTAGGCAGATGTATGATTTGGATTAATTGGTGTAAAGTAGATTATATGTAATTCAATATTGTATTCATTAAAAATAATAAGTTTGCTTAGCCTCATGATATTAGTTAAAGTTCAGTATTTAGCTCATTTATTAAAGAAGCTCTAATTGAAGCTAGAGCTCATTTAAGCTTGATGGTTGACACGATCCGAGCTTCTAGCGAAATGTATTGAGTATCTTCTAGCGAAATGTATTGAGTATCCTACGAGCATCTCAACTTGTTGACATCATTTATATAATGGCTAATTCACTGTGTGGTTATCGTAACATAGGCGCTGAATTCATACCCCATTCTAAATGTAGCACTTATTTGCATTTGCACACTTAGAACATTTCAAATGTGTACACATCATATATCTAAAAGTTGGCATTCAACTACAACAATCCCAATAACATGCACAAGAAAATACACCTTATCACAACACATTACACACTTATACAATGCACACAATTTCAATACCAACACTTAAGGCTACTTAGATAAAGTTAAGCTCTATCAGAATGATTGATTCCCTAAGACCCTAAGTCGAGGAGATATTACTACACGTGGTTAGAGACCTTGTCCCAATACACATATCGTGTGATTCATAAGTATTTAGTAACGACTAAAATTTTAAAATCCCTAATTCTCATAGTTATCATGTAAAAAGAATTATGCGCATAATTCAATTTATCGAACAACAAATCCAGGATTATAAAAGTTGTCAAAACACATTTTAACTTCAAATAGTCTGGTAAGCTAAACTTCACCATTTACATCAAATGAATCATTTTTATTTTAGCATACGACTCAACATGTAGTAGGACACCGTTCGTAATATATAACACATAAAACCTTTTTAACATGAAATACAAATAAAGCAGTAAAATATAAGTTATCGAAATTCTCAAATTTTACAATCTATAATATATATAAACGAAACCCTTAAAATCCTATGTGTCGCGATGTGATCGTTCCCTCCTTTTATGGAAGCCACCATATTTCTTGATTTTTAAATGGAGGCCTCTCATTGATTTAACCTAAATTCATGGGTATGGGTCTTACCAAAACCAGATAGCTCTTAAACGGGTTATAACATCTCATCAAATTAAAAAGTAATCTTACCAATTATTTGATATGAAAATCACATAAAATAAGGATATACAAAAATTTAATATCCAATTTAAAAAAAAAGATATTATTTATAATTAATAAAACAATTTTGTAGTAAAAAACATAAGTGGGTCATGGGTCACCAAATCCAGATAGATTTTAAAGGGGTTATAACATATCATTTATTTATGAAACTCTTTCATCATCAAACCCTAAATATATTATTAAATTTGTTACAATAAAGAAAATTAAAATCCAAAAAATAAATAATAAAAAAACGAAAAATGCAAAACAACCATTTCCTCAAGCCATCAGAACATATTTGCTTTATTTTTAAATGAAGGCTTCTCACGCATTTGACCCGAATTCACGGGTAAAGGTCTCATTAAACTCAGATAGCTCTTAAACGGGTTATAACATCTCATTATATTAAAAATAATCTCATCAAATGTTTGATATGAAAATCCTATAAATTAGGAATATACTAAAAATTAATATCCTATTTTATTTTAAAAAATATATTATTTATAATAAATATTAAACACGAATGATGTAAAAGAACCTTTAATACAGGGGATAAAATCTAGTTAGTTATATTTCCTAAAAAAATAAATAAAAATAAAGTGAATGTTTAAAGTTTTTGTAACGTATAAGGCATGCTTGATAAAATAAACATATATTGACGCCTAAACTTTTTTAGTAATTAAACCTTTTCCTAAATTAAAAAAATAATATTCACTATAAAAAGTTGAACTCGATATTTTTATGAGATTTTTTTTTACTTACTGTCTAACTAGGTTAGATCTCGTGTTTTACACGGGTGGAAATTATAATAAAAATAAAAACTATTATATGTAATACGTAAATTCAGTTATTTCATATAATAAGTTTTATTTATGACTTTTATTTTATATTTATTTAATAATTTTCTAAAATTTACTAAATCCAACGTGAACACTATATAATAGTGACATGTGAAATCATTTTAATTTAATAGTATAGTTAGATTAGATTTGAGATGCTTATGAGTTTATCTATTGTTTTTACTTTTTAGCAACTCTATATTAAAATTGTTGGTGAAAGTGAAGATTACCTACACCCCATATCATCAATTTTACATTTCTTGTCCCCTTCCTTCCAACAAATTTACCTATTTAAATAGCTTTCATTCATGGTCATCTTCCAACAATCCATGTGCATTATTTTAAGGCTTAACGTTAGTGCTTTTATTTTGCTTTTAGTGTACTTTGTGAGTAGTTACAGTAACATGTTCCCCCTCTATCTTAAAGGTTAATGATTTAAATTCTATAAAGCGCATGTAAATGTGATTTATAAAAATAGACTATGAGTCATTAACAAAAACAATAAATGCTTAGACAGTCTTTGTTTTTTTAATAAACTTTGAAACTTTTATCTGAAAAAAAATCTCATACATACCTATAAATAAAACAATTGTGAATCGATTCATATAATTACGTATTTACAAAAACATCATCTTAATCATCCTATGTATTCGGTACTTGTGAGATGAATCAAATTCTCGTTAAATTTATTTTTAGAAAATAATACAGCGACTTGTAAGACCGTAATGAAAACACATTGTTTATTTATTTATTATTATTATGAACATATATTTCAGCAACACCAAGTGATGAGAGACTACGCACGCGAGTAGGTGTCATTAATTCGTTCACTAGTTGGATGATTGAATTGAACGGGTTGTACCTCACTGCACTGTATGTTTACAAACACTTACTTTAGATGAGGTTTTTTCTAGATAGAAAACATATATGTCCCAATATAATAAACTAGATTTTATCCCCCGTATTACGGGAGGTTGTTTTACATTATTTGTTTTTAATATTTATATATATATATATATTTGGATTTTAATTTTATTTATTGTAAGAAAGTTAATAATTAATATACTTGAGGTTTGATGATAAAATTGTTTCACAAATAAATGATATGTTATAATCCGGTTTAAAAGCTACCTGGGTTTGTTGATACTCATTACCCGTTTATTTTTTTTATTATTAAATTATTTCTTAATTATAAATAATATCTTTTTTAAATAAAATGAGATATTAAATTTTAGCATATCCCTATTATATAGGATTTTCATATCAAATAATTGGTAAAATTAATTTTTAATTTAATGAGATGATATAACCCGTTTAAGAGCTATCTGGGTTTGGTAAGACCCATACCCATGAATTTAAGTTAAATCAATAAGAGATCTCCATTTAAAAATTAAATAATCTGGTGGCTTCCATAAAAGGAGGGAGCGACCACATCGCGACACATAGGATTTTAGGGTTTTCGTTTATATATATTATAGATTTAAACAACAACTTATTTAACTATTTGAAGGATTCTTTGGGTGGTAAAAAAAAAATTAAACACCAAATGTAGTGAACAATAATAATGAAAACATTGTCCCCCATTTCTCGTGCTCTATATACCACCAATTCCATTCCGTTTATAAATATAACTGACAACACAAAACTCCACCTGAATATACATACATACAAACACCTTTCATCTCTTCATATTCACAAAATCTATCAATTTCAAATGAACCTTGCTCAATTGTAGGCCATGGCAACCCACATAACAAAATTCACTCGCATCCTTCGCTCCAACACCATATTATCACCAACTCGGGTCAGCCCGTTTCTGGGTCACCGTCCATTCTCTTCCGCAGTAGCTTCCGTTGAGTCCGAACCGGATTCCGGTCCAAACGATTACGAAAGCTACCGGAAATCGATCCATGGCGGAATAACACACAAAGCTTTGCTGGTTGATGCCGTTGGAACCCTCGTTGTTCCGTCACAGCCCATGGCTCAGGTGGGCTTATTGTTTATATGATACTGGGTTTGATTTTGTATGTGGGTTTCGTTTAATTGATTTGGGTTATTAATATATTGTAGATTTATAAGGAAATTGGGGAGAAATATGGAGTGAAATTTAGTGAAGATGAGATTTTGAGGAGATATAGGCGAGCTTACGAGCAACCGTGGGGTAGATCTCGGATCAGGTAATCGGCTTAATTTAATTATAATTATGCGTTTGAGTGATTTGCATTTATGTGTTGCAGTTTTGTTTAAGATTGCTAAAACTGTTTGATTGATTTGTTGTTATGATATGGATATCGAATTGATAACGCGCGTTTTAAAGGATAAAAAAAATACAGTTGTTGATTTGCATTTATGTGTTATGGTTTTGTTTAAGGTTCTTAATTTATGTATGAGGTTAATTTTGCTTGATTTGTAGATATAATCTGAAAATCGAATTGATAAATGATAACGCGTGTTTTAAAGGATAAAAGTTATATGTTTAGTAACATTTTTTTGAGGCATACAATAATTGATTTGCACAGGATGCTGCTGGCTTTCACTGGATCAGTGAAACTTCAAGATTATGTAAATAAGAAATTATTTACCTAAGATGACAAGTGATTGATGAATGTATTTTGTTTGAAGGAATTTACAATAAGTTGAAATATAATAGAAGTGCAAAGTTTTTGAAATTTAGGTAAAGTTAAAAATAAGTGACCGAATGATGGAATCTGAGCCTGTTGAACGCGCCAAAATGGTGCTTGAGCAAGTGGACTATTAAAAGATTATAATCTTTTAAAGTTAAATACATTTTCTTAATTTTTACGTGATTTTATAAAAATTTGTAATTATGTTACTTTTACCTCATGAAAAGTTCAAGATTTTTGTGTGTTTTGATGTGCAACGCCCCCGATCTTTTGTACAAAATATATAAAAATCTTTTGATTTATAGTGGATATTATAAATGACAGAATTTTGACCCGAATCTTTCTTGCTTTATGATCATCAATTACACAGATATGTAGACGATGGAAGACCGTTCTGGCAGCATATAGTTAGTTCATCAACGGGCTGTTCTGATCCTCAATATTTTGAGGAGCTTTATGATTATTATACAACAGAAAAGGTTTTATTTTCCTTTCATTTTAGTCATATCAATGTGTGCATCATAAACATGCATCTAATTTTGATTCGGTTTGCATTAAAAGGCGTGGCATCTATGCGATCCAAATGCTGAGAAAGTGTTCAAGGCTCTGAAAAAAGCAGGGGTAAAACTGGCAATTGTTTCAAATTTTGACACTCGATTAAGACCTCTGCTGCGCGCTCTTAAATGTGATCACTGGTTTGATGCTTTGGCGGTGTCAGCAGAAGTATGTTATCTGATCTATTTAATTAGTTTCTTTTTTTCTTCTATGAAAATAAAGGTGGCAATTTTAGTTCATTTATACGGAAGCGGGTCAACTCTAGCTGATTGTTTACGTGCCCAATGGTTTAAACTAATAATTAGCTAAAAGTGAAACAAGTCAACCGGGCTGAAAGTCGATAAAACATGTATTCAAATGTTCACAATGTATTAATCGCTTACCAAACAAAATTAGATCATTTATTTATTAATTTAGTTATACGGTATTCGGTAAGTTCATAAGTTACCAAATCTTACAGAAAGGACCAAAACTTTTTTTAACTTTTAACAGGTTGGCTCAGCTCAGCTCAAATTTCGAACAAGCCAGATTGGCTCAGCTCAAATTCATATAACTGAGCTGAGCATTGAGCTCAAACTTGACTCAGTTTTCAAAAAAAGAAAACAGGATTAAAATAAAAATCACCAAAACAAGATTAAAATGTTCAAGCGAGCTCGAACTCGGTTCGAATTTTAAACAAGCCCATCTCAGCTCAAAAATATTCGAGCCGATTCCAAGCAAGCTTCGAGCCATATGCTATTTGAACAAGCGAGCTTCGGACCTGTTTAACCGTTCACCCAACCCACATGTTTTACCACCTCCAAAATCATATGTTCATAACAATCCGTGCTTTTTTAGGTTGCAGCCGAGAAACCAAATCCTATGATATTCCTAAAAGCATGCGAGTTGTTAGGTGTAGAAGCCGAGGATGCGGTCCACGTAGGCGACGACCGAAGAAACGATATATGGGGCGCTCGGGATGCAGGCTGTGATGCTTGGTTGTGGGGTAGTGATGTTCATTCCTTCAAGGAGGTATGACCCATTTGCTCGTTGTCAATGTTGACTTTGGTCAAACATTTTGACTTTATGTGACGGTTTTAATCTTGTTGTAGATTGCTGAAAGGATTGGAGTTGAGGTATGAAGGAAACTGAATCCCATTTGCTCTAGAGGAAATAATGTTTCTGTTGTAAATTAGGGTTTCTGGTATTGAAATACAGTAGGGTAGTATTGTATCGTTTTATCGTTTATGGTTATGGTATGGAATAACATAATCGTAAATATAAATGATATGATATGACTACTGTATTCAATACTTTTTATATGCTGTTATGTTTGGTGATCAGTTGTATATATTACTTGCTTTTTGTATGGGACTATTTACGGTGGGTTATAATAACGTGTCGTGGGAAATGATAACGATAAGGAACTAAAGAAAACCCTTAGTATTTGATTATGGAAAGAACGTTATCAAAAGTTAAATGAAGTATGAAGTGTTAGATATTAAAGGAAGTGCGTTGTGTTTACCATTAATGAACAAAATAGCATCTATATTTAAGAGTTCTAATATATATAGAAAGTTAATTGGAGAATTTCAAATATATAAAAAATAAAAGAATTGGTTAGATTATAATAGGAAGTATAGTTTTTGTAGGAAGGATAGAAAGTAATCTTATCCATTGATTTTTAACATGGAGGGTTGAGATTAGTTTAGGGGGAAATAAGTGTGAACACAAGGTAAAGGCATAAAAGGAATAACATATTTGTTAGACTTTCTCTCTTCACATGTAAGGCAGATGCCAATTCCCCCATCATTTTAAAACGTCAATAACTTTTTTTACGACGTTTTTATTGAAAAACAAATTCACCATAATAACGAGTGTCTTTTTATCTTTTATATGAGTACCATATTGTAATATAAAAATTAAAAAAAAATTAGTGGGTTTTTTATAAATTGTGTTTTACAAAATTGTGTTATATAATAGTTTTTTTCATTGTGTTTTTTACATTGTGTCATACAATTGTGTTTTTATCATTGTGTTTTTTTTTATAGTGTTTTTTTCCGTTGTGTTTTTCATAGTGTTTTTTTGGACTTTTTTGGCGAGGTGGTGGCAGTGGGTGACGGTTGTGGTGGCGGTGGGCGGTGGAGTGGTGGTGGTTGTAGGAGATGAGTGAATATGTAATTAGGTTTTATGTAAGTGGGTTTTTGAAAATTAATGTAAGTGAGTTTTGAGATTAAAGTAGGTGGGTTTTGATATTAAAGTGTTAAACTAAAATACCCTCCTTCCTGACATTCTTAGAAAAATCAAACTTCTTATTTGAACCTAACCCTGAAACGGAAACAATATTCAAAATCTTAATTTTGAAACCAACTTTGTTGAACTAAAAAAGCATATCGATAAACCTATTAAGTTTATCTAAAAAGGCAATGTTGATAATAAAAGTATAAAACACATCAACTAACATCTGACGACCCATGCTTATTTCATCACTGTTTTAACACTTTATCTCATCACTATCCACTGCACCTAATAACTCTAGAATTTTTGTGATTGTTTTAGCAAGTGGGTTACGGGTGAAATTTCGACATTTCCCAATAAGAAAAAAATGTGAATGCTAAGGCCCGTCAATCTTTGCCCAACAAATAAATTTGGGCTTTCCTGACTTTTAAATATATAAGTTTTTGGGTAGAATAAAAAAAGTGGGTTATACTTGTCTAGAGGTGCACAAATAGGTTAACCGGTTTTTTTAATACTTGTTATTAATTGAACCATCTCTCGTAAAAACCCTAACTGATCAAACCGGTTAGGTTATAACCGAACCGATAAAAAATAGGAATAAAACGGTATTTAATAAAAAATTAAAAACCTAAACAACCGATTTTGATTAACTGATTATCGGTTTTTGGCTCAAAATCTAAAAACGGTTATGAACCGTCGAGTACAATCAGGCTGGAACTTTTTTTTGTGTGCACCACTATACTAGGTTATAAAAATAAGAAAATATAAATGGTTCACAAAAGCTTCAGTTTATTGACATGGTTCACGGTCACTAGGACAGCCGATCCAGTAGCTGTGTGATCAATGCATTTTGCCATTTTGGGTACTCATATTTACATGTTAACTATTAATTAAATGCACCGACATGAGTATAAAATATATTACTTTGAGTTATTTTAATATTTGGTAGGTTAGACAGACAACGAGTTAAAATGAAGTAATTTTAATAAAACCGAAATCGAATAGTGAAACTATAAACAAATTTATTTAAAATGAATATCATTTTTCGTTAGAATCTACCTATATATTAAAGCAACACAATCCTTCCACATGCCATTCAACTAAACCCTCACCTTGCTTTTAAAATGTTTGTGGTTTAACAACTCAACTAAAATAATTGATGGTAATCTTCTCTTTTTCTTAATTGTTAAAGATTCACAACCTTCCATTTTTATTTTCTAATACAAATACAAATTATTCTTACTAATCTATGTATTTTAGAAAATTATTTATATCTTATGAATTCATAAGGTATGTTATTATACATATTATTTAATTTAAGTTTTTTGTTGTATTTTTTTAACCACCCATGTATCACACGGGCTATATCCTATAGTATATTTCTATATTAAAACTATTTACCTAAATAATAAACTTAGCGTTTATAATTGAAAAAGGTCATGTGAAACTGGCCCAGACGTATATTCCAAGGCCCACGAACAAGAATAGAGCCCACGTGAAAAATAAACAGGAGTTTTGTTAACGGGCAAATGCATGGGATTTTGGTTCTCGGCTGAAGAGTTTTTGGACGGCAGCTGGTACGAGGTTTTGGCAGTCAAAGGAGAGCAGCCGATGCTGTACTCGCAAATCAAGAGAAATTACGTTCATTCGATGCAAGGCTAAATTCATTTGTAATCACCCCGGGTGTAAGGTTTGTGTGAGTAACCAATTGTTGTTTTTCTATTAGGATGGAATTGTGTGGATACGTAAGCCTTTTTGAATTTAATTGCCTATTCGAGTAATTAATCAGTTTGGTTCTGTTTGATCATACTCAAATCCCGTTTGTAGGTTTTCTTTTTATCATACATAATTTGGTTATGGGTTGGTTAATTAACTAATCTGGGTTGAACAATTTAAACGAAGTCATGTTGTGTGATTTCCTATCTAAGGTCATATTAGTTGAACTGGTTATTTGCTAAACGTGAACATGCAGTGGTTTCTTTTCTTTACAACTGTTTTAAAAATAAAAAGTAATTCCCTTAGGCATTTGTTTTTACAACTTTTCAATTAACGCTAGATATCGTTTGTAGGGATGAGCTCGGTACCGTACCGGTACCGAAAATACCAATCTCGGAAATCACAAATTCTTGGTACCGGCACCGGTACCGAAATATTCGGTTCGATACCGGGATGGTACCGGTATTGAAGGTTAAAATTCGGCAAATACCGGTACCTCACCATTCCCGAAACTCAAAACTTTGGTACCGATACCGGTACCGGTATCAATCGGTACCGGTATCGAATTTGCTCATCCCTAATCGTTTGTTCACTTTAATATTAATTAATAAAATAATAGTTTCCAATAATTCTTTGTATATACGACCTTACTTAGTCGTACTGTTATAGGTGATTAAGACTCAATAATTAGCTTGTTTTTTGTTTAGACCACAACATTCACGTCACGCACAATCCACTTTGCATTAGTTGTTTGTGTGAACATTGTGCCTAATCTTGTTTAGTTTTGCAAACCCTTTTTCTAGTTATTGGACTACATTTCTAGTCATGGCCCAATCTTAAATATTTTTGCTACTTTTGGAACACCTTTTGTATATTGAAAATAATTTGAACTGATCCGTTTAAATTTTGGCTCTATCTATTTATAGAAGATTCGAATCTTCTATTCCATAAAAAGAAAATTCTGCCACCATTTATTTAAAATTTAAATCTTAAATCTTTAAATTTTTTCAAAAATTATTTTATAAAATCTGTAGCTAAATATACTTAAAAATCATGTTTTTATATAAAAACAAATCATTTTACAGAACATACAATTTTAATTTAGGGTCGATTTTTGTCTCTTTAAATCCACTACATACTTATGTTGTAGCTTTGAAAACTTTGATCCCATATTTTGTAGTTCTTGCCTCTTTTGATCTTGAATCTCATATGCTAGGTGCAATGAACATGTTGAATTGTTGTTATGGCTTAAGATAATTTATTAAGTGCTTAGATACATGTGTGTGGCATATAATAGTTATTAATGCACAAGTAGCAGCATTACAAGCATCAAATAATCTTGAACACTATCAAAACCAAGTGATTAATTAAATTTCAAGCAATCGTAATGGTTTGACTTTTTTCTTTGACCAGGCAGTGTTACGACCGTCATTGGGCGTCAATCAGAACTCAGAAGTACATGAAGAATTGTATGTAATATGTGAAATGTTCCCTTACTACGCTAAAAGGTTGACATCTTAGAGCCACTTGTTTATTTCAAACTAATGCAAACTCATGGATATGCTCAAACTAGGTGTCTGAATGGGCTACTTTGATTCTGGATCGAGAAAGAGAATTGTTGGACATCATATGAGATTGACTTTCGATCCATGTCTCATGTTCAACGGTATGCCTGCTACCAAGAGGATGATTGATCATATAACCATAACTACCACAACGCTAAAGTGTGATTACTTTAGTTGGTTCGTGACAAAGGTTTACCGCTAAAGTGTTCACCTTCATTGGGTCAATGAGATGTCATATATTCATCATTGTCTACATATAATATAAAACTGAGACCTATGTAAGTGACAGATTGTTGGATTAATACATCCAAGTAAAAACATATGGCAACTGAAGAAACACTAGGCGACCCCGAGTAGATTATGGATAATCTGGGGGTTAAGTAATGTTTCCCACGAGGGTTAGGTCCGGCAAAGAAGGATGTTCTTCAGATGACCTGCAAAACAGACACCGTGAGCTCGTCACTGAGAAGGGGGGGTTCCTCCTTGTGACCACCCTCCGGCGTGAGAATCAGACTAGATTGCTCTGAATATAAGTGTATATTGAGAGAAGTAGCTAGTGAAGGTAAAATACCAGATGATCCTACCGTTCCAAGGTGTTGGAGTATTTATAGCCGAATGTAGGTTTCCAAGCAGGTACAGCCAGCTGTATAATATTCCTGTTCTACCAACTATGGGCTACGCACGTGCCATGCTGGTTGGTGGGTAGGCAGCAGCTGATAGTGACCAGGCCGGCTGTGTACTATTCCTTTTCCACCAACTGCAGGCTATGTGCGTGCCACGACAAGGGTTGGTGAGTAGGCAGCGGCTAATAGTGACAAACAGTACTAGAGCATGCTCCTCGTACTGTTGTCGGTGAGCTGTCACCCTGTGATTGGTTCATGGGCTGCTTTGGTCAGATCTTGTCTATTTTGTCCATACCTTGGCAGGTATAGTACAAAAGATCTTCCAGAAGCATACGGACTGGCTCATTTGGGCGGGAGTATTCCCGCCTTGCTCATTCCTTCAGGTGACAGTGAATTATTGAGTTAGTGCCTTGTGCGTGTAGCCTTGCTATTAGTGCGGGTAGCCTTCCCTGATGGCTTGTATCCGCAGCTGCGTGGACAGGCGGGGTACTTCACCATTGGGAGGCTTTCCCTGCGGGAACAGCTGGCGTACTGCGCGTAAGGTCTTCATCTCTGAGCATGGTGGGTCCTGCGGAACCAGTTGGTCCTTGCGCAAACGTCCCTCTTCAAGGTGAGTCTTGCGGGTCCAACTGGGCTCTGCTGGGACCTACCTCTTCAAGTCCCCCTAGTCCAATGTTCTTCTCATGAATTGTTAATAAGTGAGGTGAACTTTGGACTTAATCAAGGGGTTTTGAAAATGATTTAGTTTTAAGGTTGTCCGTGGGGATTCTTCCCGCGGTTTCCCTAATGTCACGCAGAAATTCCCGACTTTTCTGCTTGATCTTTGGGTATGATGCGGGTAGGTGTGTAACCTCCTCGCAAGTCAGGAGCGTTGAGTTCCACTTGTGTAGATTCTCCATGAGGTTTTGGTAGTTTGAACATAGCTATCAATTATGTTAAAACAACCAATTCCATCTTGGAGCTTCAAACAATCTAGTTCTCGACGTTCCCGCTATGCGGGGATGTTATTCCCGTTTCCGCAAGCATGGCCCAGAAGATCATTCTTGGTTTCAATTCCCTGCGGAGTGCTAGGTATGTGAAGGGTTTCGCCTTGACACTGTACCCGCACTCGTCTTATAGTTACTTTACTTCCAAGGTATTCCTGGCTTCAATTCCCTGCGGGTGCTAAGTATGTGAAGGGTTTTGCCTTGACACTGTACCCGCACCCGTCTTATAGTTACTTGGTTGCCGAGGTATTCTTGGCTTCAATTCCCTGCAGGTGCTAAGTATGCGAAGGGTTTTGCCTTAACACTGTACTCGCACCTGTCTTATAGTTACTTGGTTGCCAAGGTAAGGGGTATAGTCCCTCTTACTTTTGAATCTTTTTGAATCTTTTTGAAATTCTAAGAGTTGGTGAAAGGATAAGAACAGTCCAAACTGTTGAAAAGTCATCCGACGGTTTCTTCTGACAGTGTCAGGACGTGCAGGAAGTTATGGCGACGTGACAGTATATGGTCATTCCAGACGCTTTTTCAGGCGCGTGGACACGATTTTTCGGGCGCGTGGGTGCGGATTTTACTGCGCGCGTCCTGTCAACAGCTGTTGCCAGCTTGTTTTTTCCACGTGTCATAGTTTCATTGCACCAGCTCTTCTCTCTCCTCCGCATTAAATTCATCGCATTCATTGCGATGAGTATATAAAGGGGGAGAGGGTTCACGGTATTCCACACTTTCACTTCTTTCTTATTCTTCTAAGCGATTTCCGGCGAATACTAACTTTCTGTCGAGCATTCTCCTGAAATCGTTCTTTACCTCCAAAACATGTCTACTCATGATCCAGAAGCTACCGTCGAGGAGTCTGACTTGTATGTCGAGAACCCGACGTCTACGTCCGATAAAGACGATAAGAGCACTGCTGGCGAATGCCAGTGTGCTCTTCCCATCGAGCTTTACTGGTACATCGTCCGGAAGTTCATGCTCGAGCCATTCGAGCCTGAGTTTCCGGAGCCACACCAGACGGTGTACGATGCCCCCAAGGGCAAAATAGGGGTATATGCCGCTTTCTTCGTTTATGGGAATCTTAGGTTCCCGTTGACGAAGTTTGTATACCGTGTTCTGGATAGACACGGTGTGCACCTGACCGAGGTACACCCAATGGCGATCGCCAAGATCCGCCATTTTGAGTGGGTGTGCCTCATTCTTGGTGTGGATCCCCACGTCGACCGCCTGATGACCTTCTACTCCTGGAGGTGTATCCAAGGCTGGTATACCCTGGTCACCCGGATCAAGGGTTTGAAGATCTGCGCTACCGAGCGCAGTCTTCGGTCTTGGAAGCGGGAGTTCTTTTACATCTCTGCCCGTGTCGTCCCTATAGCGATGACATTTAAGAACGGGAGAGCTCTCCCCAGCCTTCACGCCTCCAACTACCAGGAGGCGGAATGGTTCTCCAGGATTTCCCGGATCCAGACTCCGGTTTACCGCTTTCCGGAGTCCGGGATGGTGATGCTTGGTATGAGCAGGGTGTGGAAGGATGCTGGGGCGGATGCGCCACAGATTCCCATCGTACTTGAATACGGTTTGAACTTTGTCCCTTACGGTATGCTCCGTCTTCTTTGTTGATATAAGGTTTTTTCTAACTGTTTTTTTTTTATTTCAGAGGGAAATGACTTGCAGTCCCTCCTGCATCCGCGGGAAGCTGACGGTCCCGCTCGGTTGGGTACTCGTGCTCTTGACGAGAACGAGTTGCCCATCCTTGCGCAGACTGTGGATCGGTTTGTGGAGGCCTACCCGCCAGGCCACGAAATACTGAGCGCCACGCGGGCAGGTAAAAGACTATTTAACCATCGCCCTCTGAATGCTGAGACCTCTGCTGGAATTCCTCTAATCTTGTCATCTTCTGATGAGGAATCCGCAGATGGTCCTTTTCTTGCGCGGAAGAAGAAGGCTGTCGGCGGGAAGGGCAAGGCGAAGGTTGCCTCCACTGCCGATCAGGGGAACCGGTCTGAGTCGGAGACCGAGAATGAAGAAGCGGCGGGGAACCCAGGTGGTGTTGAGACCACTGCTCCGGAGGTTGAAACGGCTGTCACCTCCGAGCAGCCCAGGACGACGACGGTGACGGGTACGAAGAGGCCGGCTCCATCGGGTTCTTCCCCGCCTGTTCGCACCTTCAAGCTCAAAAGGACCCGTAAGTGTACATAACTTTAACTTCATATCTTTCCGCTATTATACTTATATATCTTGTCTTCGTGCAGGCGTGGATGCTACGGCATTCCAGAGTGGAGCGGGAGGGAGCAGCTCTGGACCCATGAAGGTAGGTTTGGTCAACCTACCCGAGGCGATGACCCAGGCGGCTACGCCTGCTTGCAGTACTGGTTCAGTTGCTCACCCCGTTGAGCCAACTGTTCCAGCTGTAACATTATCCCCGCCGGCCGTCAGTGCCATTTTCACAGAATCCATCACTGAGCCGGCGGTGATTTCTTTTGCGGGTTCTTCCGCAGCCGCGGCAACGGTTGTGAGTTCACCTCCGTTGGTTTCCACCGCGGCAGCCTCCACCATGCCTCCTCCGGCGCCTGCGACTACGGCCAGTCCTTCAGGTACGTTTGGGGTTGGGGCGTCTAGCCAATCCTTGCCTCCTTCCCGTCTCCTTGACCTTTTGGATGGATATCCCTTAGGTTCAGGTGATGGGTTTGGTGGCTATCGGCCTGTTGTCGACCCTACAGGTGCGTAGGGTTATTTTGGCCTATATCCCTTTCATCATTTCTCTCTTAACTGTTTTTTGTTTTATTGCAGTTCGTGATTCCAACGAGGTGTACGCTCCTCGGTGGAAGATCCGCCGGGGAACGACCCTCCGGACTGCTGAGGAGTGCGTCGAATGGGCGCGTCACGCCGCCCCAAGCGGTGTGCTGAGGGAGGCCATGGCCAGCTACCAGGAAGGTAGGCTGTCCAACGAGCTCCGAATCCTCCTCGCCCGGGTGCAGCCGCGCGTCGAGCTACTTTGTCGTGAAAACGACAAGTTAAAGACGGCGCGTAGCCTTGAAGTGGCTCAGGCGCGGGCTATCCGGGAGGAGAATGCGAAGCTTGCCGCCGTTGCTGCGGAAAAGGAGAAGGCCTTCAAGGCCCTCGAGGTTGAAGTTCAGGCCCGGCTCGAGGCCCGTTCCAAGGCTGCCCAAGCTGTTAACGAACAGCTTCGGTTGGCTAAGGAAACTGCACGGAATGCAACCGAGAGGGCCACCAAGGCTGAAGCTGTTGCTGAGCCTCTACGCATCGAGAATGAGGAACTTAAAGCCAAATTAGAGAGGCTCCAGCAGGCTCATGATGCTTTGGCCATGAAAGATGCCAAGAAGCTCCAAGAGATCTTGGACCAGAGGGGGGTGCTTGACCAAACTGAGCGTAAGCTAAAGGGCGTCGAAGAGGCTGCAGCCAAAGATGTGTTGCTTGCCAACCTTACAAAGAACGAAGCCGAACGCGCCCGTAATGAAGCTCAAGCTGCCCTCCAGGAGGCTCTGGTTACCAAGGAATGGCTTCTTCGAGAAGCGTTGTCGCAGGTATGCGTAGTTTCACAATTTCTTTACGCTTTTCCTTAAAAGAGTTTTTGATATACTTCTGTTTTTTAGGTTGTGCATCGGGTGTTCACGAACACATCATATGACGATGCGATGAGCGCAGCCCTCAACGCTTCTCATGAGGATGGGGAAAAGGCTGGCTTCCTGCTTGGTCTAGGGTTTGATGAACAATGCATTCACCGCCTTCCAACTTCCCTCTTTACAATATGGATACTGAAGCTGCGTATGACCAAGCAGTGAATTAGTATGCCGTCTACCCGCATCCGGTGGTGGAGAAGGTAAACGAGATTGCTGCTGCTGATGATGGGCTAGCTATCCTCAAAGCTTTCCTTGAACCGCCACACTCTACTGATGGTGCGGGTCCAAGTGGGAGTGGTCCTGAAGCATGATACTTTAGATCCCTTTCCACCATTAGAGTAGATTTTTATGTTTGTAGACTTCTAATCTTGTATGCGGGTATGTACCCAGCAATTCTTGTAATGTTTGAATGTTGATGGAATAAAAATTATTTGTTAATGCCTTGCCTTATTTATTTCGCTCATATTTTGTTTTAACTTAGCAATTTCTTTAGTACTTAGATAAGTTAACTTTTCAACGTGGCAGATAATAAGTTAAAGTTTTGCTTCCTCTTTCATGATTGTGCGGATAAGACCGTCACTTTCACTTAGTAGGATGGCTAACCTTTACCTATATCTGACCTGCGTGGAAGTTTTCCTCATCTTTTCCTTTGAAATTTTCTAAGTGTTTTGAATAAGTTAACCTTTCGACGCGCGGTTGCCAATAGGTCAATGTTTAGTTTCCTCTATCATGATTGTGCGGGTAGAACCGTCACTTTCATTTATTGGGATGACCAAACTTCACCTATAGCTGACCTGCGTGAAGGTTTTCCTTAGAAATTTTTACCGTTTTATGTGTTTATGCGGGTTTTGCCGCCTTCCACACGCAACGACTTACTTCTTCCCATATTTATGCGGTGAATACCGGCATATCAGCGTGGGAAGTTCATAAGTATAAAGGTAAGGCTATCAACACAATGTGAAAGGAGAATCATTTCCATTAGAAGTGGCTCTAGGCCTTTTCTTTTACAAGTTTGGAATTGATATACATGTAACATTTGCGTAATTGAGCTCCGTTCCATGTTCTTGGGATAGGAGTGCCATCGAGCCTTTCGAGCCGGTATGCGCCTTTTCCCAAAACTTCTTTGATAATGTACGGTCCTTCCCAGACCGGTGCCAGTTTTCCTGGGCGCTCTTGGTTTGAAGCCTCGTTGTTACGCAATATGTAGTCTCCTACATTGAAGTTGCAGAGTTTTACCCGCGTGTTGTAGTACTTTTGCATTTGTCGCTTGTAGTTTTCTTCACGCGCTGCGGCTAAGTCTCTTCGTTCCTCGGTTAGCATAAGGTCTAACCGTCTTTCCTCATCATTGTCTTCTGGCTGAATCAAGACCCTTGGTGAGGGCAAACCAATTTCGACTGGGACCATGGCTTCAGTGCCATAAGTGAGGCTGAACGGGGTTTCTCTCGTACTGGCCTTTTTCAGCGTTCTGTTTGCCCAAAGGACGTGTGGAACTTCGTCTACCCAGCCGGATCTGTGTTCCAGGAGTCTTTTCTTTATGCCTTCGACGATGCTTTTATTTGCTCTTTCCACCTCACCGTTACCTTGCGGGTGTGCCACTGAGGTAAAGGTGTGGGTGATTTGAAGTTCTTCTAGCCACTTTTGTAGCTTCTTGTCAGCAAAGTTGGTGCCGTTATCACTCACCAAAGTCTGTGGAAGTCCAAAACGACAAATAATAAATTCCCAAATAAATTTTTTAATATGTTTTGCGGTTGTTTGGGCTAAGGGTTTTGCTTCTATCCACTTGGTGAAGTAGTCGATGGATACTACTAGGAACTGAACGTTTCCTGCTGCTGTAGGAAATGGGCCTGTCACATCGATGGCCCACTTCTGAAATGGCCATGAAGAGGTGACTGGAACAAGTTCATTCTTCGGGCGATGCGTGTTGGGTGCGTAGAGCTGGCAAGACCTACACTTTCTGATGTATGCCAGCGCATCCGTATGCATCCCCGGCCAAAAGTATCCCGCGTTGTTTAACTTAGCTACAACAGCGCGTGGACCTGCGTGTACTCCACAGATGCCTTCGTGTACTTCCCTTAGGAGGTAGTCAGCATCTTGGTTGTCAACGCATCTTAAGAGTGGGCCAAGAAAGTTACGTCTGTAAAGGATGTCATCGATGAGTTGATAGTTTAATGCTTTACAACGTATTTTTCTTGCCTGTGTTTTTGACTCTGGTAGTATACCCGCTGCAAGTTAATTTATTATTGGTGTCATCCACGTTTCTGTACCGGTTTGGATGACACAAATTTCCTTGTGCGGGACTGATGGTGCTTCAAGGAGTTCAATGCGGATGTCCTTTCCCAAATGGGTGAAGGCTAATGATGCAAGCTTGCTTAACGCATCCGCAGATTTGTTTTCGCTACGCTTGACGTGTATGACTTTACAATCATTAAAATCACGCATAATGGTTTTTGCTTGTGCGACGTACAGGGCCATTGTGTCGTTCACGGCCGTGTACGTTCCGTTTATCTGGTTGGCTACTAACATGGAATCCACGTGGGCTTCCAAGTTTTTCACTCCCATTTTACGCGCAATTCTCAGCCCTGCCAAGAATGCTTCATACTCGGCTTCGTTATTCGTACTTGGAAAATCCAGTCGAATAGCGTAAGTGTATTCTTGGCCTGCTGGGTTGGTTAATTTCAACCCTGCGCCTGAACCCTCGTTGCTGGCTGCTCCATCAGTGTATAGTCGCCAGACATCATTGATGTCCTGTGCTGGGGAGGGTTGAGCCTCCTCCTGGCACTCTTTCTCCCGCGAAGCGGGACTTCTGCAATAAAGTCGGCCAGGACCTGGCCTTTCATAGCTGGTCGTGGCTTGTACTTTATCGCATATTCCCCCAACTCAATTGCCCATTTGGCTAGACGTCCCGATAATTCGGGTTTGCCTAGAACGTTTGCGAGTTTGAAGTTGGTGAGAATGGTGATTGGGTGACCTTGGAAATATCGTCTTAGCCTGCGTGAAGCCTGTACAAGTGCTAAGACTAGTTTTTCCAGGGTAGAGTACCGGGTTTCTACGTCTGTTAGGACACGGCTAACATAGTAAATAGGCATCTGGATACCTTTCCGCTCTACTAGCAGGACTGCCCCGGTTGCTCTATCTGTGGCAGAAAGATATATGATTAATTCCTCCCCCGCTTCTGGTGCTGTGAGCGTTGGGAGTTCGATCAAGCGTGACCGAATTTCCTGAAAAGCTGCTTCCGCTTCTGGTGTCCAGCGGAAGTGCGTTTTCTTTAAACAGTTTCTCAATGTTGACACGAATGGGAACGACCTAACCGCATGGTTTGACAAAAAGCGGTTAAGTGCGACTAGGCGTCCATTCAGTGTCTGGGCTTGCTTGATGGTAGTAGGTGATTCCATTTTGATAATGGCTTCGACCTTTTCAGGGTTCGCTCTGAAGCCATCTTTAGTAACAATGACTCCCAAGAACTTCCCTTCTTCCATCCCAAAAGAACACTTGCTCGGGTTGAGCTTCATGTTTATCTTTCTGAGCGTGTTGAAAGTTTCTTCGATGTCTTTCAACATCGCTTCTGGCTCAGGGCTTTTGATGACCAAATCATCCATGTAGACTTCCAAGTTTCTCCCAATTTGGGCATGAAACTCTTTGTCCATCAGGCGTTGGTATGTGGACCCTGCATTCTTAAGTCCGAATGGCATCATTTGATAACAAAATGTGCCATCGGGAGTCCAAAATGCGGTTTTGTCCTGATCATCTACAGCCATGTGGATTTGATGGTACCCCTTATATGCGTCAAGGAAGCATTTAAGGCGAAACGGTGCTAATGAATCCACTTTGAGGTCAATTTCGGGTAACGGGTAACAATCTTTGGGGCATGCTTTGTTTAAATCTTTGAAATCTATACACATGCGCCATTGTTTGTTAGCCTTCGGTACCATAACGGGATTTGCAACCCATGTTTGATATCTACTAACGCGTACGATGCCCGCGTCAAGGAGTTCATTGACTTGGGTTCTACACGCGTTAGCCTGTTCCGCCCCCATTACTCTTCGCTTTTGTATGACTGGCGTAAAAGCCGGGTCACACTTGAGCTTATGCTCTGCTTTACTTCGAGGTACACCAGTCATGTCAGCTGGTGTCCATGCGAAGATGTCAGCGTTTCTCTGTAGTAAGCGTTTGAGTAAGGTGCGCGTAGGATCGGGGATTGTTGGGCCAATTGTAACAGCCTGGTCAGGGTATTTGCCATTGAGGGCCTATTTTTCTGGTTCGGTGATGGTTGGTTTAGCCATCTTTGGTTTGGGTTTAGTTGAGACGGATGCGATGCATACCTGGGGGATACCGGTGATCATCGCTACACCCTCAGCAGTTGGCCATCCCATCATGCCGTGGACTGAAGATACCACGGCGTTGAATCTTGCCATCCCGTCTCTTCCGAAGAGAATGTCGTATGTGTGATTTGGCTTCCTCATTACGACGAAGTCCACGTCTTCTGTGCGGGAGTATTTCCCGTCCGTGAGAATGACGGGGAAAGATAGGATACCCAGGGAGGTGTTTGTGCTGCCGTCGAACCCTTCCATTGAGGCGTAAACCGTTTCCAGGCGTTCTTTGTCTTCATCGTCTAGCTTGTCGAAGAACTGCCTGTACATAACCGTTGACGAGGCGCCGTTGTCAGCAAGAGTGCGGGAAGTTATGTAATGCCCCAGCTGGCTTTTGATGACGATAGGGCCTTCCTTGCTGGGTCCTTCTGGCACTCGCGAGAAGCGCACCTCAGCTTCCTTCCATTCGCATGGTTCTGTCGTTCGTCTTTTTCTTCCTCTGATGTTGCCATGAACCATGTGGATGCTGATGTCAACGGGCTTTCGTCCGTTGCCTTTATACCGGTTATCGTTCATTCCTCCATTCTTGATTGATGCCACAAGGTGTGCAAGTCTTCCATCCTTGACGAATGTTTCAACAATATCCTTCAAGGATGTACACTCCTCTGTACTGTGACCCTTTGTCCCGTGGAAGTCACAGGATTTGCTCTGATCCGCATTAGGTCGTTGTCGGATCATTGGAGCTTTTGGCCATGGGAGTTTTTCGGTGGCAAATATCTCCGTGACGCTTTTGGTGAGTGGCGTCCACCGGTGTTTTCGGCTTGAAGGGTGCGTGTTATCCCTTCCGCCAACAAGAGGGCGAGAGCTGGATGAGGTGTCAAAGTTTACCCTTGACTGCCAAATACCTAGCTTCCTCTTTTGGTTCTGCCGGGCGATCCGAACATTGTTTTCTCTGGTCCTCTGCGTGTCGAGATGTGTACTCTGGGGAAGATCCCTACCCAGTTGCTTCTCCGTCTCGGCAAAGCGCTTGGCCGCCGTCATGATGGCATCCCATGTGGATGGCATGCCGTCCTTACCCGTCAACGTGCGGATAAGCTCTGGGTATTCGGCGCCCTTGATGAAAGCGGCGCGAACAAGATCTTCACTTATGTTGCCCAGACTCAGCTTTTTGGAGTTGAAGCGAGTGATGAAGTCCAGTAAAGATTCATCTTCCTCTCTCACGCAGTTGAGGATCGTCCACTGCTCTTCAGTATATTTCCTCTGTTGACTGAAGTGTTGGCTGAACTTGTGTTGAAAGTCCGCCCAATCATAGATGTGGTGGACCGGTAAACGATCAAACCACGCCCTGGCCGCTCCAACCAGCGTCATCTGGAACATATAACACCACGTGGCTTCCGTCCAGTTACTGACGGTTGCCCCCGCTATGAATCTGTTCAAGTGATCGTCTGGGTCGGATAGACCATCATAAGTGCCGATGTTGGACATCTGTTTGGCACTTCTCGGGGCGATTGCTTCCGCAATGTCCCTTGCAAACTTGGATGTTCCCGCATTTGCAGCAGTTGGTCTAAAGGTTTTGGAGAAGTCGCGTGGGTTTCCCCCCGCGTTCCTTGGTTTGAAGGTTTCTCCGAAATTCCTTCTTGGTTGGAAGTCCGTTTCTTTACGCTTCCCTTTCGCCCTATGGCGAGGGTTCGCGTCAGTGTCGGATTCTTCCCGATCATCGTCCGAGTACTCGCACTCATTTTTCATGTTGAGCTGTTGTCGAGTGCTCCCGAATTCGTCAGCCTGTTGGAGTGAACGCAAGCGTTCATCCAACTCAGCTTGGAATTCCTTCTGACGTGCTTCGGCCCACGCCTTAACTTGATCGAGTGTTTGGCGAGGGAGCCTCGTCTGTTTCTCCAACTAGGCATCAGTGAACCCCAGTGAAATATTGTTTACTGCACTTGCCCCGGCTTGGGTAACCGGGGTAGTGTTCGTAAAATTTGTGTAACCGCCGGTGTTCCCCCCAGTAGCTGGGGTTGTGGTTACCGGGGTTTCTTGGTCACTTACTGGCCTTGGGACCGGAGTAACGTTAACCATTTTTTCAGAAGTTTTGAAAAAACTGAATTAGTTCTAGCTTTTATGCACGGATGGCGCCAATGAAGAAACACTAGGCGACCCCGAGTAGATTATGGATAATCTGGGGGTTAAGTAATGTTTCCCACGAGGGTTAG
Source organism: Bidens hawaiensis (assembly GCF_021521415.1). NCBI lineage: Eukaryota > Viridiplantae > Streptophyta > Magnoliopsida > Asterales > Asteraceae > Bidens > Bidens hawaiensis. The sequence continues at coordinate 68,497 of NW_027493771.1, forward strand.
GTCCGGCAAAGAAGGATGTTCTTCAGATGACCTGCAAAACAGACACCGTGAGCTCGTCACTGAGAAGGGGGGGTTCCTCCTTATGACCACCCTCCGGCGTGAGAATCAGACTAGATTGCTCTGAATATAAGTGTATATTGAGAGAAGTAGCTAGTGAAAGTAAAATACCAGATGATCCTACCGTTCCAAGGTGTTGGAGTATTTATAGCCGAAAGTAGGTTTCCAAGCAGGTACAGCCAGCTGTATAATATTCCTGTTCTACCAACTATGGGCTACGCACGTGCCATGCTGGTTGGTGGGTAGACAGCGGCTGATAGTGACCAGGCCGGCTGTGTACTATTCCTTTTCCACCAACTGCAGGCTATGTGCGTGCCACGACAAGGGTTGGTGAGTAGGCAGCGGCTAATAGTGACAAACAGTACTAGAGCATGCCCCTCATACTGTTGTCGGTGAGCTGTCACCCTGTGATTGGTTCATGGGCTGCTTTGGTCAGATCTTGTCTATTTTGTCCATACCTTGGCAGGTATAGTACAAAAGATTTTCCAGAAGCATACGGACTGGCTCATTTGGGCGGGAGTATTCCCGCCTTGCTCATTCCTTCAGGTGACACTGAATTATTGAGTTAGTGCCTTGTGCGTGTAGCCTTGCTATTAGTGCGGGTAGCCTTCCCTGATGGCTTGTATCCGCAGCTGCGGGGACAGGCGGGGTACTTCACCATTGGGAGGCTTTCCCTGCGGGAACAGCTGGCGTACTGCGCGTAAGGTCTTCATCTCTGAGCATGGTGGGTCCTGTGGAACCAGTTGGTCCTTGCGCACACGTCCCTCTTCAAGGTGAGTCTTGCGGGTCCAACTGGGACCTACCTCTTCAGCAACGTACCAATAAAGTTTGATTCTAAAGGGTCACACAATATATGACAATGTCACTATAAATTTGTTTAGTGATTTTTTTTATGTGCATAAAATAGAGATACGTATGCCGTAAATATACAATTTAGAAAATGCAAAGATTTGTTTTAACAATAATTTAATATGTTCTTTTATGATTAAGTCCTTAGCATACACATGTGATATATATCTTTGATTTGATGCACACACGTATACATAAGTAGATAATATAGAAACTAAATGTTCCACATCAAACTTACGTGTACTAAAAATATTAATTATATCAACCACATAAATGGTAAAACTATAAAACATATATAAAACACATCTTTGTTTTCTCCAGGCTTGCGTTGTCATGTAGCATGTGATCATATCAAATTTCCGACTTTTATGAACGAATAAGAGGACACCATATCAAATGTCAAACCAAACATGTTACTTGTTGATTCGTCGCATCTCAGTCCTACGACAACTGTCCTATGATTCATCTTCTCTCTCCTCCGATCTTTTAGCAACTCGCATCTTGTCTTCGTGCGATGATCATGATCATGTCAGACAACTCTCGTGGTCGACTAGATGCAAGATCACGCCACGTTCACTTACACACAAACTTTCTTTATATTATCATTAAGATTTTAGATCAAGACCATTGACAATATTTTCTTATTTCTGATCTTGGTTCTGTTGTGAATTTCGATTTGGTACGAGAATATTATGGCGGATAAAGAGAAGGAAACGGATTATTACTTGATTGAAGATGATGACGACGACGATGATGATGATGTTGAAGCTAATGAGAGTGGTGATGATGATGATAATGATGATATTTCGAGTCGTAGATCGTCGATGTCTTCTCAAGCTACCGGTCAATGGCCGCAGAGTTTCAAGTAAGTTTTAGTTTCATCTTAAGGGGCTCTTTGGTAGCCTCTTAACAGTCATTAAGAGGTTCATTAAGAATGAACCTCTTAATGACTGTTAAGAGGCTACCAAACAGCCCCTTATTTGGATGTTGGATATTATAATTTCGTTTGGATACTTTTTATATGAATGGCAAGAAACTATGTAGTTGTTGTTTAGCTAGATTTACATGTTATATAGTAGGAATAGAGTAGTATACTAGCTATCTTTATTATATACAAGTCATGTTAACAAGGAGCTCATGGATTTATTATTTGTTACCCGAGTGAAAACTATTCATGTCTGTTCATCCAAATCCAATGCACCTAGGACTCGTCGGTTGTTATGACCTAGTATCTCTCGTGTGGAAAGTATGACTAGGATTTGGATTTATGTAAGGTGTCACATAGTTTCTTATTAGTTAAGAATACATACTAGTTAGAATGAGTTACACTATAGTTAGTCGGTTCAGTTGTTAGTATTGTGATCTCTAGTATACTAACAGTGGAACCGACTAACTAACTCGTATCTAATTCTAACTAATATGTATTCTTAACATTATCATATATTCTACAAAAAATAAGTTGAAAAGAATTAACCATACTCTCAAGTTGGTTTTAGTGATTTCAAATGCAAATTATTTGAACTAATTAGTTGGTCACTTTGGCATATGTGGTTGTAATCCTAACAAAGCTACTATTTAGGTGTCATAGCATTCACAGACTATCCATTTGATTACAGGCAAACACTTGATCCATACTCGATCTCCGCAACACCAAGTTTGGGGTTCCTTAGACGACCATCCGGTTCAATATATTCAATGTATGAACCTGGGGTCGATAGCAACTTTGATGACAACTTCAAGTCCAAGTTATTGTCAGAATGTTCAAAGATTTATAGCAAACAAGATTTAACTAGAATTACAAGAATGATATCAACATGGTCAGGGCGAGGCACGTTACCCGATCAACTCATTGATGAACTTCCTATAACATTCGGGTGCAGTGTCACTCAAACTGTCTTCAATTGTAAGATTATTATTATTATTATTCTTTTTTTTAAGTTTGATCAAACAACCTTTTAATTTGTGTTTTGCTGTTGGATTAGCGGTTAATGTGATGGTTGGAGTTGGAATTCTTTCTATGCCAAACACAATTGCACAAGCCGGGTGGGCGGGTATGGGTGTGTTGTTTTTGTTTGCGGTGATGTGCTGTTACACGGCTTATTTAATGAAAAACTGCTTTGAGAGCAAAGAAACTATTCAAAGTTATCCGGATATTGGAGAAGCTGCATTTGGGAAATACGGGCGGTTAATTATAGCAGTAAGTTGAAGATATTTTATGCAGGCAGTTATTTCAGTTCAGTTAGATAATTGGTATCTTTGAAGCTGTTTTGATAATAATCTAGTTTCTTGTTTCCTGCAGATCATTTTGTACACATCACTCTATGTAAGTAAACCATTTCTTAAACTTAAATTCATTATGAAGAACACACTTTAATCACTGTTTTTATGTTCATAAACCATGATCTGACTTCAGGCATATTGTGTGGAGTTCATAATATTGGAAGGAGACAATATTACTAGTTTGTTTCCCGCTGTATCGTTGCATTTAGGTGGTCTTAATATGGACTCAGTTCACTTCTACGCCATTCTCTCAGCCGTCATTATGGGACTCACACTTTTGGTTAAAAACGCGCGAGTGATCTCAATTCTTTCAGGTACATTTATTATTAATGCTAGTATTAGTATTTTTCGTATAATTCATTGACTTTAAAGTATTGAATGAATACATGATTTTGCAGCAACTGGTGTTGTGGCTACTGTTATGGTCATGTTGTGTGTATTTTGGCTTGGGACGGTGAATGTTGGTTTTCATGAAAACGGTCCACCGGTTAAGTTTGGTGGCATTGCTTTCGCACTTGGTGTGTACGGATTCTGCTTTTCGGGACATTGTGTTTTTCCCAATATATACCAGTCTATGGCTGATAAAACCAAGTTTACAAAGGCAATGATCATATGGTGAGTCAGTTTGACTTTTAAAGTAAAAAAGGACTTCTGATCTTTGTCAAACTAGCTACTTTTTATGTAACTTTTGCAAGATCTTGATGAGTAATACAAGATTTGTAGTGAGATCTATTGCGATTTTCCATGTAGGAGTATCGGGTTTGACCCAAAAAGTCAAACAGAAAAATGTTAGATATGGTTGCAGGCTGGGCTCCGGCTCGGCTCGTAAACAAACCGAACTGGCTCGGCTCGTTTACAAACGAGTTGTTTTTGAGCGAGCTTTTTTTCTAGCTTTACTGGAACAAGTTTCGAGCAAGCCGAGAGCTTTTTGAACTACTATATTTTTATATAGTATAATATGAATCTTTGATCATTGAGCACACATCTTTATCAACTTTGCACTTGATTCTTTTGCAGTTTTGTGTTGTGTGTTTTGATGTACGGGCTTGTTGCGGTTATGGGGTTTCTCATGTTTGGAGAACAATCTTCGTCCCAAATAACATTAAACATGCCTGCAGATGCACTTGCTTCCAAAATTGCTTTGTTAACAGTTGTAAGTGTTCATCTTTTTTTATTTCTATTTTTTATCATCATCATGGTTTTGTTTTCAACTACTGAATTTAACTTGTTTTAATGTTTTGCTGATTATCAATCCATTCACCAAATATCCTTTTTATGATTACTTGGTACTTATATATGACAGACGTGTAGTGTTTATTCAAAAGAAATCTATTTGTTTCCCTAACATTGTATACATATGCTTTGCTAATGAACCCATTGGCTAGTGCCATTGAAGAGCTCTTGCCTGCTAAAATTGCAAACAGTTATTGGTGTTTTATTATTCTAAGGGCCGCTCTAGTCGCGTCCTCCATTTGTGTTGCGTTTGCTCTACCGTTCTTCGGTAAGTATTAATTGTAGTAATATTTAGGGTGAATGAACTTTATGCAATTTTCAAGAGGTACCCAACAATATTTTTATTTTTGTCATTTTTTAGGTATCTAATTTTTTTATCCATTAAAAAGGATTTTTGTAGGCTTTCATGCCACAAAATTTTGGTCACTAGGTCATGCATATATGCCACGTCACGTCATCCGTGATGACGTGCAAGTGGCATGGCGTGCCATGTTTTCAAAGTGATGTGGCAAACCACATATATCACCATATGTCCATATCATCATCAGAAGGTGACGTACATGCCATGTGCCCCATCACACCATCATCAAAAGTGGCATCGATAAAATGTTGACCGTTAACCTAGACGTGATAAAGTCTTTTTTTACTACATAAAAAAGTTAAATATCTCAAATGAAAATTTGCATAGTGTTTTCCTATACAATACTAGAGACAAGTTATGTTCTTATTTAACTTTCATACCTCTTATTGTTCATCTAATCAAATTGCTCGTTTTCTTGTGTTTCTTGAATACAGGTCTTGTGATGGCTTTAATGGGTTCGGTTCTTTGTATTTTGACGGTAAGCATTCGGTTTTGAGTTCAAGCTAGTAACACATTTCAAATGCATACTCTTTAACCCGATTGGTCCTTTGTATATGGTGCAGTCCCTCATATTACCGGCTGCATGTTTTTTGAGAATCAATGGGAGCCAGGCCACCACTATGCAGGTAAGATGTCTTCTTTGACTTTTGTAGTCAAACATGATACAAGACTTCATAGTACTAGCTTCTTGTCTTCTTAGTATCTGTTTGACAATGTTGTTGGTTAAAACTTATGCAGATTGGTTTGAGTGTATCCATTATGGTGTTGGCAATCATCTGCATGATTGTGGGGACATATTCGTCTTTGGCAGATATCGCTAATCAACTATGAAAAATGACAATCTTCTTTGTTTGTGCGGTTCTACTTGTATACTTCAGATATATAAACGTCATTGAATGATCTAGCATAGATGCTATGAGTTGAAAGTTTGGTCACGTTTGATTTGAGCTCTGGTTTTATATTGCTAGCCGTCAGTTGGCACGATATTATACCATACTTAACTGTGTTTTGCATAGCCGAAACTGTTAGCATGTTTTGTTGTTGTAATTAAAGAAAAAGGTGGATGACAGTTCGTATGTTCTATCTTCGAATGTATAATTGTAATTCTCTTTCTTCTTAATTTAGTGATCTTTCAGTGAAATCTAATATTTTGTTGTTAATTTTATGTGTTTTCTTTTAGTGATAATGAGAACTTGTTATTGGTAAACTTGACCCATATGTGTTGTGATGGATCAATTCTTTTTGTTGTTTTTTTCACACATGATTATTAGCAATTTTAGGATGCAGCCTAGTAAAGTCCTTCACAGTTTATTCAAGTGGTTTGGGAATGGGCGATAAGAGGCCAATTAGTATACTTTTTTGTTAATAAAAATTGGAAAAACCGATTAATTAAAATGCATTTATGATTTAAAAATGATTAGCTAGAAAACAGAATTGAAAAATCGACAAACTAGTTATTGCTTAACGGGATTAGGTTTGAAAAAAATTACAACCAAAGTTATAGGTGCTAATGTCTGGTTTTGACTAAAAAAAAAAATTTACTTAACATCTAACTATAATTTTGAGAAGTGACAAATGAAACTGGCCAATCTTACCGGCTTTACAGACGTATGATCATTACGCTTCAACCGGGTTATTCTATTCTACCTCTTAGAAAGAAAAGAATTTAAATCAAAATACTTAATAGCATGACGATACATTTATACAAAACTTCTACCTCGAGCACTTGGAACTAATGCTTTTCTTTTCCAAAACTATAGGTTTGTTTTAATATTTTCAAAAATGATAAAGCTAGTTCATGATTATAACATAAAACAATATAGGCTACCAGTTTGGTTTACATAACCATTAACAACCTTCAAATAAATCAGACAGTATTTGTTAAATCGTCAATAAGAGAAAACCAACCACTTAAATCTCAAACCGGTCAAATTGAATGACTTGCTTCAACTTGAAAAGGTTCTATTGGTTGCAACTTATGTATTAATAGCTTGTGCTCAAATTAATTTTTCAGGCCCTAACTAAATCGCGTGACGAAAATCTATACACATTTTGCAAGATTTGAACTATCCACCTTTAATAAGTGGTGCTCTTTGTGTTGCACTTCCAGGTTTCCCTGGTTAGTTTTTTCGGGTTTAAGAAATTTAAATCTAGAATCAAAACCTAACCCTAATCTCTCCTAGGTTCTTTGAATTCGGGTTTTATCTAGTTTCGAGTATTTGACCTAAAAACTAAAATAAATAAATAAATAAAATTCTATAACTAAAGGAATATTATCATCTTTATTTGTTCATAATTGAAAACGATGGATGCCATCAAACACATGTAGAATCAATAGAACAAGAACGGTAGAATTGATTGAAGAACAACTGTTGAATCGATCGAACTTGAAATCAGTTCATAAAATTAGTAGAATAAATAAGCATTTATAACTTAGAAGTAGAATAACCAAAGAATTTGAAATAGATGGAATGCCAATCGAAGAGTCCGCAATGAAATCCTAAACAAGTAACCAATAACTACTAAATCGAACTACAAAGGTTCGTGTTCATATTCCATCTATACAAATACTCTTGGCCCAAGTAAACTGGTTATTTGAATCGACCCGAGAATCGAACCGAAACCAAACCGGTTTGAAACCGATTAAAATCGTAAGTTTGAAACCGGTTTGTAATTTTCTCCACCAAACTGATTCCAAACCGGTTAACCGAACCGAAACCGACCAAAACCTGAACCGAAACCTATTCGTAACCTAGTCAAGAAACCGGTTTCAACCCGAACTGAAACCGATTATAAACTGGTTGACTTTTGTTAACCAAACCGAACCAATTTCAACCTAAACCGGCTTTATGTTTTAAACCGATTTGTGCACCTCTACTTCTCGGATTCAGTATGAGTTTAGTTAATATATGGGGAATTATAGAGACACCCACACATTTTTGCTAAAATCCAACCAATACATCACGTATGGGGCTATACGGGTCCCATATACCCCCTGTATAGACCTATATGGGGGGGTATCTCGGTGTCGCTAGCAGGACCCTAATATATTTAACTTGAATATATTTTAGTTAATGATTGATTATTAAAGAAAAAAACAAGAGGAAAATGACAATAATAGAAGAAAGATAAAAAGAGGGCCAAGCGGTGAAAACGGATGCGACGAAATTGATAAACCGATGAAAAGTAAGGAAGAAACAGTGCACCACTAATAATAATAATAATAATATCATATTCATACATACATTCATTTCATTTCATTTCATTTCTATTTCTCTCATTCTCATCGGAGCCACCTCTCTTTCTTTCTCAATGGCGGATCAGCTGACCGAAGATCAGATCTCCGAGTTCAAGGAAGCCTTCAGCCTCTTCGATAAGGATGGCGATGGTACCTACGCCTTCTTTTCTTTCTGTATATTATTATTCAACTTTATTCATGGATTAGGGCTTGTGATTGTGATTGTGTTTGTTTGTACGGACTTCATGATTTAGGTTTCGTTTTGTCGATTTAGGAGTGAATTTGTGTTTGATCTGATTTGAACGAACGGTTATCCGCTTCTACAATTGTGTTACGAATTTGATGCCTATGTGATCTTGAGAATATACAAGAGGAAGAGAATATATATATATATATATATATATATATATATAGAAATGAATGATAATCGGATAAATTAGTTGAAATTTAGGTCTATCTATGAGGTATGGTGTGTGTAACTATGATCAGATCATTGGACATAGTTTTGGAATCAACAATCAATGTGATGTGATCTATGATCTATCTTCTTTCGGTTGGCCGCTTCGATATTGACGGATTAGTGTTTGTAATCGTGTTTGTGTGTACGCGACTTCACGATTTAGTTTAGATTAGCTTTCGTTTTGTCGATTTAGGGTGAATCTGTGTTTGATTTGATTTGAATAATTATCTGCTTATTTTTTTAAGAATCTGAAGGTGATTTTATTGGATTTATGTGATTTTAAGAATATAAAAATAGGTCTATCCATGAGTTATGTTTTCTTATGGTGTTTGTAACTGAGTGATGCATTTCAGGAGTATTAATCAGCGTTAAGTGGTAGGATAGGCCTTTAAATGCTATTCATGTAAAAAGATCAAAGTGGACAGGAATAGAAGTAAACAGTTATGGTGTTGCCTTGTTCTTATGAATGTTTATGCTAATTTTGGTCTACAAGAGAATGATGATGATAAAACACATGCTCTTTGTTAAATGAGTCTAAAGCATCTCTACTTGAATTCGATAATGATCTGAATAATTTTATTATTGTTTCTCAGTATAATTATAATTGTTTGATGCATAAGTAACCGAAGAATAAGTACTTTTTCCTAGCTTTTTTGACATTGTTAATTGATGTCTTAAATAGTTTGTTTCCGTGGACTGTCATATTACTTCAATATAATTATAATTTTGGTTAAATGAGAATGATAATTATGACTGTCTACATTTGGTCTACAAGAGAATGATAATGATAAAACACATGCTTTTGGTTAAATGAGTTTTAAGTTTTATTGTTTTCTCAATATAATTATAATTGTTTGATGCATAACTAAAGAATAAGTACTTTTTCCTAGCTCTTTTGACAGAGTTTGTTGATGTCTTAAATAGTGTGTTTCTGTGGGAATGTCATATTACTTCTAGCCAATGCTATGAGTCCATTCTATCTATTTGCACTTTAATTTAATAACCTTCTTGTCTGCTTTTCAATTAGCCTGCATTATAACTTTAAGTTTTGTTGAGTTTATCTAATTTTCTTAAAGGGTTAGGCATCATGGAAAACACTCAAAATGAGCACATTGTGTTACAAACGAAAAGTGCTTAATGTTAAAGTGGGTCAAAAAAGATATTTAGCTGAAAAGGAAACGGGTCAAGCGGGCTGAAAGTTGTGTAAAGACTACCTTTAGTTTGTACAACCCCTTAAAGCATTTTATTAAGATTCTCATCTTATCATTGTAGTAAAGTTGTTCCCATAATCATACTTAACACATTAATTGTTTTTAAACGTTAAAGGACAGGACAAAGAAGTCTATGGGCCCCACAAAATACCCGTTTCAGCATGTCCATATTGCTGCCCTATATTCTAATTATCGGTTAAACTTATCGTACAAGTTTAACCAAGTCAAATTAGAAACAGTTTCACTTCATTGGTAAAACACGTGAACAAAGTATTCAATTGTTTCATTATAAAAACGGAAAAAAACGCCATCAGTAACCCCAAGTTTTTTAACTGGTTCATTAAAGTCACTCAACTTTAATTAGATATGTACCAGTGTTATGAAATTTGGGTTTTTACCGGTTACCATGTTACTAATGTTGACATATCCCTTTTATTTTCAAATTTAAATGGTGACACGGAATAAAATAATAATTATGTGGATTTATTACAGGTTGCATTACGACAAAGGAGCTCGGAACTGTGATGAGATCATTAGGGCAGAATCCAACCGAAGCTGAGTTGCAGGACATGATAAATGAAGTTGATGCTGATGGAAACGGGACCATTGACTTTCCAGAGTTTTTAAATTTAATGGCTAGAAAGATGAAGGATACCGACTCAGAGGAAGAACTGAAGGAAGCGTTTAGAGTTTTTGATAAGGATCAGAACGGGTTCATTTCTGCTGCTGAGCTTCGTCATGTGATGACAAATCTTGGTGAAAAGCTAACTGATGAAGAAGTTGATGAAATGATCCGGGAAGCTGATGTGGACGGGGACGGTCAAATCAACTATCAGGAGTTTGTTAAGGTTATGATGGCCAAGTGATGATCTTTTTTTTTAATCTGGTTTTTTGTTTTGGAAGGACAAAAAGGATGATTTTAGGCCATGGATTATATGTTTGATTATGCATCTTTTGAGTGTTATTTTGACAAGTGTTTTTCACTTTTGTTTCTTTTTTGGTTTTATTGTCGTATGGTAAGACAGTGGTGTTTTGTTCTTAGGCATTTTGTTCCACTTTGGTATTGCTTCGAAAATCGAAACCGATCATATCGTATGAAGGGGAGTTAATAGACTTGTGAAACGGATTAAACCGTCTAAACCAAAACAAGTTGTTCAGTTTGGCAGGTTTTAGATTCATACATTCCATGGCCGTGTCATATGTTTAGGGCTTGGAGGTGAGGCCGGTCAGTTTGGCAGGTTGTTCAACGGTTTGGTTGACAGTTTAGGGCTTAGAGGTGAGGGCGGTTGACAGTTTAGAGCTTAGGGGTGAGGGCGCAAGGGTGTGTGTGGTGCTGTTCGGTGCGGCTTTAAGCTAAAACCAAACCAAAAACCAAAACTTCGGTTTTTAAATTTTCAAAACCGTTTGGTTTTGGTTTTTTCGGTTTTCGTTTTGGTTTTGGTTTTTTTCATTTGACCTCGAATTTTTAGGCCGAAAAAAAAGTTGGGGAAAATAATGAATATAAAATAATTTTGTTAATTGTTAAATAATTGATAATTATACATTTGGTCAAAAATATTCGAGTTATATATTTATTAAATTCTTATTAATCATTTAAAATAAAAAATAAACATATGAAATTTAGAAATTCGGTTTTTTCGGTTTTTATTTCATTCAAAACCAAAGCCGAAGCATAAGTTCGGTATTTACAAAAACATAAAACCAAACCGTCGGTTTTTCAGTTTGGATTTTTTCGATTATTTTGGTTTCAGATAGATTTTTTCAGTTTCTTGCATGCCCCTAGTGACGAGATTGAAAGGTTACGCCTTACGCCACAATAATATATTTCAATTTCTTTAAGCTATTGTCACTTAAATTCATTACACGTCCAATTTAATTAGATACATTCTAACTCCTTTAAATTTCTAATCCTTTTTCACAAATTTCAAAAAGTCACTTTAAATTTCAATTACTTCCAAGTTTCAATTTTTGATACCTAGAAAAAGTTACGCAAACAAATCTTATGTAGTGAGAAGAGTCAAGTGATCACCACAAATCAATCATAATCCATACCCAACGTTTATTTTTGAAAGTCTATATAGTGAACACACGCTAATAATCAAATGGCCAATGCCTCCTCTCACCTTAAGCCACGTGTTATACCCATGACTCTTCTTTTTTAATGTTTTGTCACCTCATCACTTCCTTCAACATTCACCCTTACAACCGGCCACATGTTATACCCACAATTAGAAGTGTACAAACCGGTTTAAAATTCAAAACCGGTTCGATTTGGTCAACAAAAGTCGAAATCAGTTTATTAGCGGTTTAAGTTCGGGTTGAAACTGGTTGCTTATCATGATACGATCGGTTTCGGTTTGATTTTTGCCCGGTTTTAGCCGGTTTCGGTTTGATTAATAGGTTTGGAACCGATTTTGGTGGAGAAAGTAACAAACCGGTTCCGAAAACCGATTTCTACATAATCAGTTTCAAACCGGTTCGGTTTCGGTTGATTTTCGGATCGGTTCGATTAACCGGTTTATTTGCCCACCTCTACCCACAATTCTCCATTATTTCAATTAACTTATAATATTAAAAAAATCAAAACAAAAGGCTAAACCAATAAAATGATGACACATCACCCACTAATCGATTTTGGTCAATTTGTCAAAACCAGTTTATCTGCTTAACCAGGTTTCCAAGTAGAAAAGAATCGATTGGATATAAAACCCAGTTCTAGTTAGAAACCAGTTTGGTTCGGTTTCAACCGTTTTCGTTTTCAATAGTGGGCGTTCCCAAACTGATGTCAAACCAGTTAAGTTCGGTTATGTTGGTGTTACTTTGGATATAATTTTATATTTGGATTTTGCCACAAACCCTAAAATTTGTGGCAGCTGCTTATTCTTAACTAACTACCAACTACTCAGTTGAAATCAAATTCTATCATATTCATGGATCGGATTATCCGACCATTCGCAATCAACAGTGTAAGCTCCATATCCTATTTTCTCCTAACTTATCATTTGAACTTATGATATTGCTTGCATTTCATTAGACTCTAGCAGATTTCTTCTACTGAGATGTAGCAATAGCTTTTTTTTTGTCAATTAGCTGTTTGATTGCTCAATTTTGGCTTTAAGCATGGTGCAAATTGAATAAGACTTTGATTTCTTATCATCTGCTTGCTAATAATAAATTGGTGTGCTAATATTCTTCAATAAGACCTGATTTATTAATTAAGAGGTAGCCTCAGAATCATTCAGCATATCTAACTTAACCGTTAAAAGAACTCTGACAAACAGCCCCTTAGTTGGTTGAAATATTAATTTTGGTTCAATGCATCACATGATTATAATTTCATAATATGCATGCAAGTTTGTTCTTTATAGACAAATATATGTGTGTGTGTGTGTGTGTGTGTGATGCTCTTTACACAAAAGTATACAAGATTAAAGTTAGTTTTTTTTCCCCACCGTGTATCTTACGCTATTTCTTTTAAATTCAGGGGAGCTGGTGCAATAACAAAGATCTTAGCAGCATGCCATGTTCTTGTATAAATAGTTTTCAAGGAAAAAATAATATTTCATTGCAGTCTCGTAAGCAATACAAATCGGTTGAACATTTTTCTGGTTTTCGTGTCAGCAAGCAAATGGGATTTCCTAGTAAGTGTTTTATGCTTTATATTATTGCTGTTTGCAGGCTTGCTTTTCTGTTAATTTGTTTACAAGTAGCTATTTCAAACTCAAAATTTACAGTTATTTCAAAGGTTTTGAATGTGATTACACTATTATGAGATCATGTATGTCAAATAAAAGTTGGTATAATATCATATTTACCCAACAAAATTTAACAGAGAAATCATAATATCAAATAGACCCGTTTTTAAATTTATGGCATTTATACCGTGCATTAGGATACGAGAGTTTGGAGTGTAAGGAGAAAAAGAAGGGTATATTTGTCATATTATAAATTTTATTTGAAGAAACTCGTAAATTTGAAATTTTAAGTACTTTAAATTGGTATATTTGATGTTAATTAAAATACGATATTATGTATGAACTATAATCTTTTTACCCTTCAATGTGTTTTAAACTTGAGGGGTTTTATTATGATGAAATCTTAAAGATGACTCGTATTTTATTAAATAAATGTCATCGATGAAAAATATTATCATTTCATCTAATTTCATACCGGTTCAGTGCAGTACCTTTGAGAAACACATCTTCATGTTTTCAAAACCCATGTAAAGCCAAAAGAGAAGATTCAGAACAAACCTTAAACAATGATAACATAACCTTAGACGAACAGACCCTAGAACAGGAACTACAAACCGCGATTCAACAAGAAAACTACAGCCAAGCAGCCAAAATCCGAGACAACCTTAAACTCATACAAGATGACAACAAAACCGCGGTTTTAGCAGCAAATACACGCTTTTACAACTCGTTTAGAAACGGTGATCTAGCTGCAATGCAAGCATTATGGTCAAAAAGTGAAAATGCGTGTGTGGTGCATCCGGGTGTTAGTGGCATATCAGGATATGACCTTGTGATGGGAAGTTGGGAATACGTGTGGGCGGATTATGAATTTCCGTTATTAATTGAAGTGAAGGATGTTCAGGTTTATGTTAGAGGTGATACGGGGTTTGTTCGGTGTGTTGAGATGGTGAAAACGAGGGGTAAAAGTTGGGGGAAACAGTATGCGACTAATGTTTTTGAGAAGATTGATGGTCGATGGTTTATATGTGTTCATCATGCTTCTTATGTTGATTGTGAAGCTTAGAGACTGTTTCGATTAGATAGTAGTTGGTGTTAAGAATAAGTTGTTTTTGTTTTCGGTCTAGTTACTCGCTTGGCCCGTTTGGAAAGAAAACATATGTAGTCCTTGTTTGGATGGATGTTTTGAAACTAATATTGTCGGCTATTATAAAACTTGTGTGAGATTGTGTTCATATGTGTTTCATTTTTCTTGGACGTGTTATACCTATAATGTCGTGTCAGAAATAAATCCGAGATATGTGACTAAGACTTGTATATTTGGTTTACTCGTGTGTCATTCGCAAGTTGAAAATATTGGTAGGTTTCGATAAAGAACAAACGAAGCTTACACATTTGTAGCTACTAGCTAGTACTATTTTGTTGGATGCACATGCTCTATAAATCGAATTTCTAAACATAACAAGTTTAACCAAATGTAATAAAAGAAAATATAATACTATGTGCTCCTAATCCGTGAGACGGGTGGATGTACATTGGTTTGACTTTTGACTTTTCGATGTCTTGTCATTATGGGTTTAATAAAATCATTAGCATCTTGAAGATGATTAACTTGGAATATGTGAGTTAGATTTTGGCTACTTATAACTGCAACACAAATGGAGAATGCTTGTAAGGATGACATTGATGATGCATTGTATTCAAGTGAGTAAAATCCATTCACAAGTGCAGCCAACCTAAAAGCATGTTTCTTGTGTTTTCCCTGCAATCAAGCAACTTTACACTTAATATCATATAAATTACCTGTTCAACTCACTTGACCCGTTTAAAATTTTCTGATTTGACCTGTTTTCCTGATTGGTCAAACTTATCTGATTTGACCCGTTTTCCGGTTAGTAAAATTTATCTGATTTGACCCGTTTTCCCAATCAGTCAAACTTATAGATTTGACCCGTTTCCTGATCAGTCAAACTTTAATGGATTTGAGTCATTTGACCCGTTTCCTGATCAGTCAACCATTATTTGATTTGGCCCGTTCCCAATTAGTCAAACTTATTTTAATTCAACCCGTTTAAGTTGAACCGCAACCAAATCGACCCAAAAAGAAACATTACTCAAAATGGAAACACGATCGTGTACCTGGTAACAAAGATCAAGACAATCCAATGCAGACGAATCTGAAACTTCACTCATTTCATTCTGTTTAGTAAGAACTCCCAACTCCCAACTCACAACCAACATCCCAACCGCCACAATCACATATTCCACCCGAACGCCACCTGTCAATCAACGAAGACGGTTGACCATTGTTCGGTAAACTATGACTTCCACCAGGAATAACAACCACCGTGCTCTTTGAGCTCCCTAAGCAACCATTATTTTCCTTGCTTATGTTCTTCACAATAGTACCTGCAAGCTCCAAGCTTTTCGTGCGATCTGGACCATATAAAACAGCTTCTCTCACTACAAACAAATCCCTTTCTAACCCACTAAATTCGGCATGATAAGAACTAGAAATCTTCATGTTTCCAACAATGTTGTAACCGAATCCAGAATCTTTTAACGAATCTTGATTCTTCCAAAGTTCGTTCTTTTTATTAATATTATGAACCGAATAGAACGTGTAAGTTAAGCTTGTATTATCTTTCCCAGATGGTAACTTTTTCAGATCAGCAATTAACATGTTGCTGCAGTTTTCTTCCATAAGTTTAAAAGACGGGATTCCATTATTCAACGTAAGTTTTAGAAGAGCTTTCACATTACACGGGATTCCATTATTCATTGTTAGCTTTAGAAGAGCCTTCACGTTACACGGGATTCATTATTCGGTTCCATCTCATGAACTGTTGAATTGTGTGAATCTTGTGAAAATTTATAAGTTACCAGCCCGGACTTCAAATGTTTATATGTTGAACTTGTTTTGATAATAAAACTTTTCGAAAGCTTCTCAAGGGTAATGTTGAACTTCTTACTGAGAGATGAATTGAAGGAACCGCTTGATGGTTGTCGATCATCTGACTGGGAGTGTTTTTTGTTTCCAGATGGATATAATCTACCGGGCCCGGTTTCCAGTTTGACTTTTGTGTTTGACTTCCACTTTTCTATATGGTTCCAATCAAGAACTCCAAAGTTAATAGTTTTTTCAAGGGTGTTTCCGGTTTTACCCTCACACCGAAGAAGATAACTCGGCAAATTTGTGCCATGTTTGACTAGATCTTGGTCTTTATGTACCATTCTTGTCTAACCAGTTTATAACTTCAGAACATTTTGTAAGTACTCTAATCTTTTTTGCTTGCAAAGATTGATTCTTTTCTTTAACTTTTTTTGAGATTTTTTGTTCACCTGAAACCTATATGAACCAAGAAAGCGCGTATGAGTTTATGCTTTGCGTAAAATAAAATTAAAGACTTTCATAAATGTGTTTCTTTCCAAATGCATTGAGGTTAAGAATAAAACATGGCATGAGATGCTAAAAGAACAAGATATAGAAATGCACACTGTATCAATTACTAGAACCTTGGCACCGTATGTTACTAGCACCATGGGAATAAATTTAAGCTTCGCAAAACTGGTCAAAAAAGGTATGGGTCAACTAACGAGTCAAAACAGCTAACAGGTCAAAGTATGTTGTTTTGAAAAAGTATCAATTTTGTTTAGGTCAAAACAGGTTCGGGTCAGCTAATGGATCAAAACACCAATTGGTCAAACAGGTTTGGGTCACAACGCGCCGTTTATAAAAAGTATCAAATTTGTTCAGGTTCCAAACAGGTCTGGGTCAACAAACAGGTCAAACCGGATCATTTTAAATTTAAAAGAAAAAACAACTTTTGTTAAGGTAAAAACTGGTTTGGGTTGTAGCGGTCAACAGGTTTGGGTCAAAACAGGTCGTTTTAAAAAAGTATCAAATTTTGCTATGATCAAAATAGGTTTGGCATCGGCTAACAGGTCAAAACAAGTCGTTTTGTGAAAACTATCAAATTTTGTTCGGGTCAAAAAAACAGGTTATGGCAAAATAGACCTGGAATGAAACATTAAAAAAAAAGGTTTATTGGATTTTAATAATCCCTATTGACGAGTATTGGCCGATAATAATCCTTATTCATTTTATCACCACTGCGGTCCCAAATTTAAAAAAGTTGGCCGCCAATGGTCCTCCGTTAAAAAGGACTTAACGGCGGTATATTTTTTTCCGAATTTCAAACTAATGTTTTAGGGTTTTTGATCAGAAGGAGGATACGAGTCGATTGATGTAAAACTTAGCTCGAAACGATGATCCAAACGACTTGATTTTTGTTGATTGAAAGTTCAAATACCCAAATTGAAGCATTGTTTCGGCGTTTTGGAGCACCGTTTCGAAGTAACTTTTATATCAATCGACCCGTATCCTCCTTTCGAACTAAGGGTAATGTTAAACACTAATTAGTTTGAAATTCGGAAAAAATATATCGCCGTTAAGTCCTTTTTAACGGAGGACCATTGGCGGCCAACTTTTTTAAATTTGAGACCGCCAGTGGTGATAAAATGAATAAGGATCATTATTATCGACCAATACTCGTCAACAGGGATTATAAAAATCCAATAAACAAAAAAAAAGGTATGAAAGATTATAAAACGTAGTAAAATGAAGAGTTATACCTTGAATGCAGAAGTTCCCTGGTTACTTTACAATATATGGAAATAAAATCCAGAGAGAAAAAATAAAGTAGCAGTAATTAATAAAGAGCCAGAAGACTTACGTGAGATGAAACGAAATCCAACAAAACAGAGAAATGAAGAACCAAAAAGGAGGAAACATTAAGGAAAAGAAAGGAAGCTAAGCTAAGCTACTTTGATTCGACGCGTCACAAGAGAAAATTAATTTCTTCGTCGATAAACATTAATTTTATTTATTGAATTAAAGTCTACGAAAGGAATATTGAAAATGCATAAAAGGTTGGAAAATAGTTGATGTTACTCTACATTTCGACGATTGCTTGCTTCTTCAATAATATGATCATCCTTTCTGTTTTCAATGGCCGCCGAAATCTGGTTCACGTGGAACATGTGTTGTCAGAACACAAACACAAGACTGAAGATGAGACAGAATTTTGGATTTAGTCCAACGTGCTACTTTAGATCCTTTTTTTTTTAACCGCGAACAAGTACGCCGTACGGGGTGACCCAATGGCTAAAGGCCGCCGCTAGCTAGCCCAACACAGTCGTACGGGAGCCCTTAAGCGTCTTCAAGTTATCTCCAGTTCTAGGAAAAACCCACCCACCCGAAGGCCCACTGGTGATAAAACCAGGATACCCTCAGGATCGAACTGAAAATCACAAAGATCTCTTTATTCATTGAGTCACCCATGTCTCCCAAAATGTTGTAAGTGAGAATTAAACTTGAGTCTCCATTGAGAAACCCAAACTCCTTTCTACTGTACCACATTGGAAAGATCCCCATGTTTCCTTCATAATTTATTTTTAGTTTTTTTTTTATTGAATTAGATATTTTTTAAATTTAAATTATTTTAGATAAGTCACTTCTTTAGAAGTTAGGGTTCAAACTCATATATGACTTGACGTATTTAGCAGTAACTTTTTAAGGGATGTATCTATTGATAATGAGTGGGCGGTGGAATGGTAAAAAAAGAAACTTATCGTTTCATATTACTACCCCTAGCATTAGTTTTAGTGACACCATGGTAATGATGGGCGAGTATGTGGCGTTCACCAGTTGGATCCATGAACTAAACGAGTTTATCTCACCGCACTATCGTGTCTTTGAGCGAGTATTCATAGGCGTTGAGAGTTTAGTTGGTGAGAGTTTTTCCCGAATTAAAAGGCTATTGTATCTTTAGTCAGTGGTTTATTTGAAAGATTTGTTGGTCGTTCAAAATAAAACAGTGATATATGTTACATTTAAGTTTAGAGTAGAAACATTATCGTAATTTTTAAATTATAGTAAAAGAAAATTGTAAAATACTCATTATATAATTGATTTTTAATAAAATAAATAAAAATGGACGAAGCTCATTTTTGTTCATTAGAAGCTAATAGGAAACGTCCGATCTTAATTACCAACAACTTGTTTATAACATTAGTTGTATATGATGAGAGATTCTAAGATGGATAACACCTCCTACAAGAAGTTTTCACCCAAAACAACAAAAATAAAGTCACTCGTATGTTTCTAATAGACAAGTAATTGACATTAATTGATTAATGATGAGCCGGATGTAACGCCTAGAGGGAGGTAATCACAACTTTACCCATCTTTAAATTTCATCATGTTTTCTGTTTTGACGAATCTTGAAAAATATTTTCTTGTTGTAAATTAGTATTAGAGACCGTCAAAAGCAAAGTAGGTGTTGATTAACGGTACACAATACTTAAACTTATAGCATTGAATAAAAATATCAATCTTTTAGTTAAATAATTATCCAAAGTGGATTAATAATCATGATTAATCTTGACTATAACCCACACACCTTTAACTTTCATTCTCCTTGATCCACATCATTCTCTTTTCTCCCCATGCCTTGCTTTAACACCTCACATTCTCATAACCTAATCATGATGCTTTCTTCTTTTTTCACACTCCACACCGCAATCATGATCATCCCAGTTTCTCTAATC
This sequence comes from Bidens hawaiensis, assembly GCF_021521415.1. Classification (NCBI taxonomy): domain Eukaryota; kingdom Viridiplantae; phylum Streptophyta; class Magnoliopsida; order Asterales; family Asteraceae; genus Bidens; species Bidens hawaiensis. Next base: position 88,493 of record NW_027493771.1, read on the forward strand.
TTCCTTCAACTCCTCACCCTTAATGCACTTGCCGGAAATCGCATTTCCGTCAAGCAAATGGATGTAACCACACCCATGACAACCGTCCCGACGATTACTCCTGCCAACACAAACCCTACTACACCACCCAAAACCACAACATCCCCGATACCATCAACTTCTGGTGGTAGAAGTTGGTGTGTTGCAAGCCAATCTGCCTCACAAAAGGCATTGCAAGATGCTTTAGATTACGCGTGTGGTCATGGTGGCGCAGACTGCTCCTCGATTCAACAAGGTGGTGCTTGTTATAATCCGGACACCCTGCGCCACCATGCTTCCTATGCGTTCAACAATTATTATCAGAAGAATCCGATTCCTAGTAGCTGTAATTTTGGTGGCACCGCGATTACAACGAGCACTGATTCAAGTTAGTAAACTTTCACTCTTGGTGTTTCATATTGGTTATAAATATATGTTTCATTTTTGTCATTTGATATCAAAAGATAACATAACAACTTAAAAATCAAGTATAAGTAGAGAAGTGGAAAAACCAAAGCGTGTATCTAATGTTTAAATGGTATACGTAACGTTTAACTTCCTTTTTTTTCTCTTTTTTCTTCCGTACATATAATTATCTTTCATTGCACATAAAAGTTTTCTATTTAAAATTAGTTTTTTATGGAACGAGTCAAGTCAAAGCTCCAATAAAATATATTTAACGACTGAAGTACTTTCGGTTAAAATAAAATGACTAAAATTTTAAGTAGTAGATCTTTTTACGATTTTTAACCAAAACTTTTAATCCTTATATGTACATTTGAAAAAATATTGACTAGTGGCTACATATATAGTATATTATGTGAAAATCTTTTAAAAACGACGTAAAAGTGTTTAATTATATGGTTCTTACGGTGCTTTATTTAAAAATGGTTATGTATTAGACTAGTCGAGCACCAAATATAAAGCATGACATATATTAAGGACTAAAGTAGGGTTATGACCAATATTTTTAGCCGGTTTTTTTATGTTTATGAACTAAAAAAGACGCACTAAAAAGACTAAAGTTTCAAACCTTGAATGTGAGATTCAAAACATATTGACTCGTGGCTAAGAAAGTGATACTTGTATCCAACAAAAATGGCCGCAACAGACGGCTTTGCCGAGCTAATTAAGAGTGGCTGAGTAGGCTCAAGTGCTCAACTTTAATCCAAAAGCAATGGCTCCAAGTTGATTTTGGATCTTTATGACGTTAGATTGAGTCCTTAGATATCATGTCAACTCGAACCTTAAAAAAGTCAAGTTTGGATTTAGTTATAAAAGTGGAAATATTAAGTGTATGATAATAATTTCTCTAAAATGTTTATTTTGTAATTATTTATATACGTATACCATATCTACTTTTTGGCATCTCTTATAAAAAAACACTACTTTATAAAGTTACAAGTTTTAATCTAGACCATATAATATTATTTCGTTAATATTGACGGTTCAACACTTTTTAAATTAAAATTGATTATTTTAAAGTTTTGTTTGATAATATTTATTTAAGTTTTTTAACTTACAGATATAATTTTTTGTATATATTATATATATTTAGATGTTATGAAAACAACACAATACCTTAGTTCATCATACTTAAGCCACATGAGCTTTGAAACTTGCCTTATGTTCCATCATCTTTATTTACAAACTTTGGTTAATTATATTTTTATTATAAAAGTTAAACATATATACTTTTTAGCCCCTCAATTATATATAATACAGAGTTATAGAAATTATACTTTATGTTTATATTCAATTGCACTCATTGTCATTTATTTTTAAAATTGATCAGATTTGTTCTTTACATTTTCAAATTAAAATATTATTAATAAAATATTTATATATATCTTATTATATTAAGTTTTTTAATTTGTTTATTTTTATTTATTAAAATATATTTAACTAGATAAGTAAAATGACCTAGTTGCCTTCATATGCAAAGCACATGACTTAACTTATCGAGAAAAACTAACTGGGTTAGGGCCAAAGAGCAACCGGTGTCGGATTTAGAAACAAAAAGTACAAATTTGATCAATTTTGAAGATAAAGAATAACGAATGAAATTGTGTACAATAATAAATGACAATTTTTGTAAATGTAAGTATTAAAGTTTAAATCATTATACTTTAGCCACATAAATTTCAAAATTTACCTTTCGACATTTTAATTTATTCATAAACTTTGGTTAATTACACTTTTACCACAAAGAAAACCGAAGGATTTTAGTATCACTGAATCATCCAATTTTCATTATTTGATTATAATACTTTTATTTATGTGTTTTGTACTTAACTTTTACGCAGGTTCTTATACATGTCAATTCCGGGCTACAAGGTGTGAACTATCAATCTTTCTTTGTAGGTTTAATTGTTTAATTTTATGTTACTTAATTATTCCTTTTACATAATTATTTAAAAAAAAAGTTTTTACTCTCATTTTTGGAGATGCATTGAAGAATGAATAATGACTCTATATTTAGGGATTCAATTTAACTTCTTTAAAGTCTTTCTCTGTTTAAAGAATAGGACACGCGTAAGAATGATTTAGATAATTTTTAACCATTCTTTATATTTTTCTGTATATTTCAAGGATGAATTATGAGATAGAAAGTTAGAAACTGTAATGTAAATTATGTAAGTGACCCTAATGGCTAAATCCAGTGAATATATGTAATAAGGAGAGACTCTAAGTACACCATTCAATGCAACTACTCTCATATTGGTTTGATGTTATGGTATTATACGGCAATTTAGGGCTTACAATTTGCTTGTATACACCCGTATAGGGCATTTTTCTTATGCTCGTGTAAGACATATATACGACCGTATAACACACTACCGTTGAGGAGACAGTGAACAGATGAAAATATATATTCTGATGTAGGTATAGATTAACTTACAATAATATATATGCATAATAGTTGTGCTTATTATTTATTTTGTGTAAAAAAACGAAAATGATTTTGATTGCAGTACAAGCTCCTCAATTTTGAATACCACAAATTCAAGTGGAGCTACAGTTTTCGGGTCAGGACCATCGGTACCCTCCAGCATTGCATCTCCAAGCCTCCTTCCAGATTTAACTCATTTTCTTCACTTAATCGTCTATATTCTGTGTGTTTATATTGTGTATTAAAGTATCTATTCTATACTTTTTGTAATATAAATATAATCATAATTAGTAGATTATTTTAATAGCTTAATTAAATTACTTTCACCTTGAAACATAAATTTTGTGTCACGGTATGTTAGTTGTACGTATTTGCTTTGGCGTATTCAATTATTCATAGCCTTGAAACCTTCAATTCTCCACATGGACATATTTTGCGTCAGAAATTGTATTTGAATCTTTTCACATGATTAAAATGGTCCAAAGGACATGTTTGTAACTTATAATTAGTGTTAGAAATGAGGTGTATATCGATTAGGGTTAATACGGACTGTCGATCTATAGTAGGGCAATGTTACGGTTTTGCTAACGAGTTTTTGGTTTGCATCGTTAATATTATGATTTTTGTGAGCCATTAGAAACTAAAACCTCCCTAAGATATTTTTGTGACCATGCTTGTGACTTATATAGAGCTTGTTTTTATTTTGAGAAACTATCGTTCACCACCATATAAATAGCTTTTAAGGCTTTAATCTGTGGAGGTAGGCGACTAGGTACGACCTTTACTTATTTTGTTACGTGTTGTATTTATTATATTATTATTATTTACTAATCAAGGCCTAATGGGATGGGGGTTTTGTGAAGGTAACCCCTAACTAGGCTTGGTCCACTAAAGTTAGGGTTTCATGGAGAATATAAGAGGTCTTCACATCTCATTTTAGGGGGGTTTTGGCCTTCATCATACTTTTTGTGTCTGTGAATAAGAAAAAACTCTTAGCAATCACATCCACTCTCCCACTCTTCTATGGCAAATCATCAAGAGCTAACACGGGAAAAAGATTAAGGTGTGGCTCGTTCATCTTGAAGATTGAAGATCTATGCATGAACCCGTGGTCGTGGGTTCGAGTCCCACGGATGGCACTAATGAAGTAACATGAAATATATCTGGGTCGGATCTATGTCGATGTTCTCCGTTCTTCAAGATGAACGAGCCACACCTCAATCTTCTTCTCGTGTTAGCTCTAGATCTGCCATGGAGAGTTGGGGGGGGGGGGGTGGAGGTGATTGCCAAGAGTTTCTTCTTATTCACAAACACAAAAAGTATGATGGAGGCCAAGAGTCCCTTAAAATGAAAGGTGAAGACCCCTTATATAGGGAGCTCTATGGCCACCATCATGAAACTCTAACCTTAGTGGGTTAAACCCGGCTAGGGGTTACCTCCACCAAACCCCCTCAGCCCATTGGCCTTGGTTAGTAGACAATAATAATATAATAAATACAAAACTATAATAAGTAAAGGTCGTACATGGGGTTTAGGACCCAACCTCCACACGGTTGGTTCAAACTCAACACCGATGGGAGTTCACTAGGTAACCCGGGATAGTCGAGTTATGGCGGGCTTATTCAAAACAATCGCGGTGGTCGGGTGTGCGGGTACATGGGAAACATCGGGTTTGATACAAGCCTTGAGGTTGAAGTTTGGTGAATAATGATGTGTTTGCGTCTCGTTAGAGTTATGGGGTTGAATAATGTGGTCATTGAAACCGATTTCAAGCCGTGCTTTTACTGATAACCATGAACGACGTTGATGAATGTAGTCCGTTAAGTGGGATGATCAAGTCATGTAGGAAGGACATAACTGGTCTGAAGTGTTACATGGTTCATGCGAAACGAAATAAGAACCGGTGTGCGGATGTAATGGCGAAGTTGAGAGAAAAATAAGGTCAGGAGTTTACAGTGTTTGGTAATCCATCATTGAAGTTGATTCCCTTATGCATGTGCAGCAGCAGGGTTAGATAGTCATTTACTTAGATGTGTTCCCACAGTATTATAAATGTTTCAATAACTTTGGTTGTCTATGTGTTAATGTGTACAATATTACAAGTAAAGTAGGAAACAGTCCGAGATCAAGGTTTTGTTTTGTATGAGTTCAATATTAATATTCCTTGTTGCAAACAGTGATTACTTTAAATGTTATTGTTATTTTTATGCTCGTTCTAGGACCAAAAAGATATAACCAACAAACAGAACAAAATTTGCAGATTTAAAAGAAATACAAAGAAATTAACTGGAAAGCAAAGAAATTAATTGGCTGTAATTTGGCGTAATGCGCAGGGTGCTGATGATTTTAAGATGGAAATCAAGTTTAGCCTGTTTGTTGATCATGTGTGGCCTATGAGTAAAAAACTACAAAATAATTGTTAAGTGAGTGAATAAAAGCGCTGTCTAAGTGAAATCTTTATAATCCATATTATGTAGGTAAGTTGGTTTCAAATGTAGGAATCAGTTTTAACATGTTAACTGAGTTCGTGTAATTCTTTACAAATTGTATGTGTTAATGGATTATATATCTCAAATCTTAATATATTGATATGTTAATGTCGGAAATATATGTATTGTTACCGGTTAAAAACCAGCGCGATGTTGTGACGGATGAGGTATGTGGCCCAATTTCGCTTTCCAGGCCCATTTCTTTGAATATCATTGACAACCCAATCAAGACAATCTATTAGTAAGGCCCAAAGTTCATAAATGCCATATGCTATCTTTGGGTCAGTTTACGCCGTTGTTTATATTTTCTATTGTCTATTGTCTAATGAGTGGGTCCATAACCAGGTATATCTAGCCCAATACCACCACTTTAATTTCCTAGTCCAAAACGTGGCTTCTATAGCTTTTAATTATCTTCCCGTCTCACCCGACATTCACATGTTGCTATGGTGAATTGGTTTCTAATCTCAAATTCCAAATAAAAAGAAAAATGATGTCTCCTTTGAGTAAGCACAAGAAAAGGTATATCAAATGAAAACAAAATTGCAGTTTTGACACTAAGAAATAAGTTGCTCTATACATGACAAACACTCAACTATACATGTTAGCTCATCAATGCCCATAACTAAAACATACAGGTATTATAGGCTTATAAGATATACCTTCACATTCCCGGTTGTAACACACGAAAGTAAAGCACTAACTTTTCATACATTGTTAAAAAAATTGCTACATTATAAATTCAAATATTTTTATTTTTAATTTAAATATAGGCATGCTAAACTAAAAAATAATACACGTATAATAAGTATTTATTACCTCTATCTATTATATGACATATTACATATATTGAATGACATAATATGTGTAATTTGTCATATTACATGTTGTCATATTACGTTTATTTAATGTGGAATTTAAGTGTAATATAACAAATTTCTTATATATAATATGTCAAATTGCACGCTATATTATATCCCATGTAATATAACAAATTTCGTGTATGCAATATGTCATATGTTATGTTATATGTAATATGTCATATTCTTTATATATGGTGTGTGAAATGTATAGAATGAAAACACGTTTGAATTTGGAAACCCTATAAAAACCCTTTGTAACAGTTAAAAAAAATCATACATAATGTGTATTATTATTTTCCCGGTAACAAAAAACTAAAAAAATAAAAATAAATATTGTAACAAATGTTATTAGTGCATATGCAACAATAACATCTTAAACAATAACATTTAGTTACAATTTTTATTACCCTGATAATAATATTATATATTACATAGTCCAAATTTGTTTCATATTTCGATCCGGTTTTCATAACTTAAGTAGATTTTCATTTTATTATTCTCTCTCACGCGTGTGCGCGCGCGCCCACACACACACACAGATATATATATATATGTTTAAGTTCAAGAGAGAAATAAGATTACTGCGATAAATATATATGGGCCACTATTTTTATTTTAAGTTTTAAATGCTTAAAAATATAAAAAAAATATATAAATGCAACAATAAATGCATTCTCTCTTCAATTAATACAACTAATATAACTGTACTAGATCCCTCTCTCTTCAAGTAATACAACTAATATAACCATAATAAATCCTTCTCTAATTAATAAATATTAAAACATAATATATTTTTTTCAATTGATATACTTAGAAAAATTATTGTGATAAATAATAATAAAAAAATATCTTACAAATGTATCCATTAAATATAACTAATAAATATTCAAGCATACAACCTACACAAAATTATATAATCTACACTTGTTTTGAGCAATAAAAGCGTACAACATACAAAAAAGTATACAACTTACATATGTAATTCGACATCAACAATTATATAAACTAGACATAGATACACATATCCTATATGTGTGTAGGTTATATGTTTTTCGTGTGTAGGTAATATGTTTTCTTATTCTGAGAACAAGTGTATGTTATATGTTTTTGTGTAGGTTGTATATTTTTTATTGACATTTAATGTTAACATATGTAAAATAGTTTTTGTACTATTCATCACAATGTACCTACGTGTTGATGGATATTGATATATTGAGTTGGAAGAAATTGGTTTTGGATAGAAAAAAAAATTAATGTATGAATAAATTGTATTTGTGTAGGATAAAATTTTTTAGTGTTGGTTATATGTTTTTCGTGTGTAGGTTATACGTTTTCGTGTGTGTGTGTAGTTTATTGATGCTGAATTTTGTGTGTCAGTTATATGTTTTTCGTGTGTAAGTTATATGTTTTCTTATTCTTAGAACAAGTGTATGTTATATGTTTTTGTGTAGGTTGCGTACTTTTTTGTTGATATTTAATGCAAACACGTGTAATATAGTTTTATGTACTATTCATCACAATATAACTACGTGTTAATGGATATTAATATATTGAGTTGGAAGAAATTGGTTTTGGATAGAAAGAAATTTTAATGTATGAATAAATTGCACTTATGTAGGATAAAAATTCAAGAAAGAAAAAATAAGTTACAAAAATAAATGAATTCTTAATATTTTTCAATTATAACAATTTAATTAGTTATATTAATTGAATAAATAACTATTATATTTATTAGTTATATTATTCGTAGAGCATGCATTAATATTTTCCTCATTTATTTTTAAGCATTTAAAACCTAAAATAAAATTAGTGGCTCATATTCATTTCTCATAATAATCTCATTTCTCTCCTGAATCATCCGCTATATATATATATATATATATATAGAGAGAGAGAGAGAGAGAGAGTTAGGTTCGAAAGGGAATTCCAAAATAGCGGAAAACTGGGAACACCCTTCCCAACCCTTGATCATTTCCACCACATCCTTATGGTACACCCCCAATCACTTACATCACATCATTTTTGTAAGGAAAAAAAAACCTCCAAAAAATTCAAAAAATAATTAAAAAAATTATAAAACCCAAAAAAACGAAAAAATAAAAAAAAGTAAAAAAACTAAAATGTTTATCTAGCATCTCACATTCAAAAATAAATCTTGGTTTAGTTTTCGGGTTTAGTTTTGCTTTTATGGGTTTATATTTTTTTTAAGCTAGGGGGCAAAATAAAACTTTTCATTAACATTTTACACGTAAAATAACAAATCTTATTAACATTTTTACATGTAAAAAACAGTTCTTTAAGATTTTAATATTTTACGGAAAATTTAATATTTTGCATGTAAAATAACACTTTTCATTAATGTTTTACATGTAAAACAACAAAGCGCATTAACATTTTACATGTAAAACAACAGTTCTTTAAGATTTTACATGTAAAACAACACTTTTCATTAATATATTACACATATAACAACAAATCTCATTAACATGTTACATGTAAAACAATAGTTCTTTAAGATTTTACATGTAAAATAACATGTTTTGTTATAATTTTAATGTAAATCAATAATTATATATATATTAAAAACCAATCTACGGTTATCTCACGGAATTTAATGTTCATGAATATCAACAAGTTATGTTTTTACGCGTGTACAAGACAATGCGAGTTTCATTGTGGTGGTTGTAATTTATTTATAGATTTTTCTTTCATGTTGTATTTCCACCATCACGTGTACATGAAAAGCCCCACACCCCATCCTCACTCCCACCCACCTAAAAAAACTTAACCCCCAACCGGAAAAACCTAAACCCCTAAAAACATATCCCTAAAATCTAAACTAAACCCAAAAGCTAAACCGAAAATTTTTTTGAACAGGGGATGGTAGATAAACATTTTTGTTTTTTTACTTTTTTTTTATTTTTTTCGTTTTTTTTGTTTTATAATTTTTTTAATTATTTTTTGATTTTTTTAGAGGCTTTTTTTTTCCTTACAAAAATGGTGTGATGTAGGTGATCAAGGGTTGGAAAGGGGAAATGTGGGGATCGAGGATGCACCATAAGAATGCGGGGAAACCAACTTTTTAGGAGTTACCAAATGAACTTACCCCTATATATATGTGGGTGGGTGTTTGTGTACGTGCCGTAAAGAAAAATGAGAAACCTTAATCGTGTAATTTTTTCTATCAACGATTTATATTTTTACAAACTTTTACTTTTACATTTACATGTAAATGTCTAGGACATGTCATAAAAAAGACCATTAAACCAACCATCATATTGGAATTCATTATTATTATTATTATTATTATTATTTATTTTATTTTGGAATGGCTTGAAGTTCATTATTTACTATAGTGGTGTATTGTCAGGACAAGACACGTTCATTATCAAATATCACAAAGTAATCACCTTTAGAAAACCACATAGTGGATGTATAAAATATTAGAAAAAAATGTAACACAATAGAACGTTTTTATATTTTAAGCTAATGGTATAGTTTTGCATCGTTCATGCCGTCTCTTTGTATTGTGTCATTCAGATTCTAGCTTGTCATTGTTTTTTCCAATGTAAATCCACATTGGTTTTCTCTCCAATTAAACAACATATCCACAAAGCAAGCTAGACAAGTACCATAAAGTTAAACTGTTTGGTCAACTGGTCTCTCTCATTTCTCCCTTTAAACAAAATGTCAATGCCAATGCCTATGGCTAATAACACCATGAATGACACAAGCATGATGCAGATGACCTTCTTCTGGGGCAAACATGTGGTCCTCTTATTCAAAGACTGGCCTAATGGCAAGTTAGACATGTACATTTTGGCTTTAGTTATTGTCTTTGTCGTCGCGGTTGCAGTCGAGTTTCTTGCCAGCTTCCCTGCCATCAAGACAAGATCAGCAAGTCCTATCATAAGTGTGTCGGCTCAGGCTTCGGTTTATGGACTCCACATGGCTCTTGCTTACCTTATAATGTTGTCTGTGATGTCCTACAATATTGGTGTTTTTATTTCTGCAGTTGTGGGCCATGCTTTCGGGTATTTTCTCGTGAAGTATCGGGCTGCTTTGAAAGCCAAGAATGATTTGGTATAGTATCTTAAGACAAATTCAACTTTGGAGCACTGTGAAAACAAATTCGACTTTTTAATAAGCACTTGTTTGTCCACAATAGTAATGCACTTTGTGATTACTAAACGGTGCATGAGTTTGTAGGCATTTTTTTATTATTATTTTGTGAAGAAATTATGATGTACTAAACGGCTAGCTACTTCTAAATGATTTTGTATGCCTGATGTTTTGTTACTTGTTTTGTTAATTTGCTAGAAATATGCAAGTACTATATATGCTTTGTTAAGTGGCATTGCTTGACAGGCACACCCTCAAAACAAGACATCATCTTACTATCATCTATCATTATACTACTCGTGTCGTTTTTCGGTACACGATAAGTTTGTAGAGGTTCACTTGTCAGACTTGAGTTTGACTAAGTATCTATAGGATTCATATAGTCCCATGGGCGGATCTACGGTAGTAACGGGTGGTTCCGCGGAACCACCCGAGTTTCGAAATTATAGTGTATTTATATATAGAAAATAATAAAGGAACCACCCTATAAATTATACAGGAACCATCTTAAAAACATATAAAGTGCTTGCTCGGATGGTAGTTTGTGGGTTTTGTAACCCGGAGGTCGCAGGTTCTATTCCCGTTTTTAACAGTTTTTTTTTTTTTTTTTTACTAAGTTACCCTAAGTCCTGTTAGGGTTTTTTATAACATAAGCTGATAAGCAAAGCAGGCAAACCCCTGAACCAATCCGTGTCCTCATGGTCCTCAGCAGCTGCAGCCGCCTCTGTCCTCTGTCCACCGCTCCACCCTCAGGCTCAGCTCAGCCACTCCGGCAGTGGCACACCGCCGTCCGCCTCCGACTCTGATTGAATCAGTCACTGGTTTCAAACCCCTGAACCAATCCTTGCCCCCATAAAAATCAATTCCAACAAAAACCTTTTTTTGCTTGCTCTGCTCACTAGTCCGGCAGTGGCACACCGCCGTCCGCCTCCTGTTAGGTATTTTTTTGCTTCTTGTATGATTCATTTTATTTAATCCATTCGAAATGATTATTGAAAGTAGTTTGCTTTGTGAAAATCTTTTTGAAAGAGAGTGTTGTATTCTAGTTATCCGATTCATATTGATCCAACCCAGTCCTTCTTAATTCTTATGAGTTATGACGATTCCCGAATCCAGGGATGCCCTCCACCTGTTCGACGATTTGTCTGAGTGAAAATTTGTTTTGATATTTGTAATTGTAACTTTATTTTTTATTTATTTCACTAAATAAACTTATGTGAATACCTTTATTTTTTTTATTTATTTCAAATAAAGCCTTAATGATTATTGGTTTTAATTTGTTAGTTTGTTAGTTTCTTAGTTTTAAATTTGTTAGTTTGAAATTGTTGATTTGTAGGTATTTTGAATATGAAGAGATATTATCAAAGTGAACCATCGAACCTTGGATCATCATCTTCAAGTAGTAAACCATTAAAAATAAATTTGGATGATCTACCATGGGATCCTTCCGAAAGGCAACCAATTTCATCTTATCACCCAAGTCAAAAAGATGAAATTAGACGGGCATATCTACTTAGAGGTCCATGTCAACCAACCGTGCATGATTGTCCTCTAACAAATTTTAGTGGTAAATTAAGACGCTTTAATGAGGAATGGTACACTAGTGAATTTGGAAATTGGTTGGAATATAGTGTCAAAGCGGATAAAGTGTATTGTTTGCATTGTTACTTGTTTAAGGAAAGTGGACAAAATGATGCAATGATGGTAAGAATTTTTTTTAATTCATAAAGACTATTGTATTGATATTATGTGTTTTTTAATTTCTAATGACGGTGTCTCTTTTATTATTTTATCGTATTTTTATTATGTAATGAACTTTTCCCGAACCATCGAACCGACCCGAACCTCAAACCGACCCGAAATTTTATATACCCGACTCGGTGAAATTGAAACATATAAAAGTAGTGAACCACCCAAAAAAAATTCCTGGATCCGCCACTGTATAGTCCTACACAGCCCGTTTACTATACAAGTTGTGCATTGCTATATGACTCGTATAAGTGGCTAGTTTTGCGTGCTATACAAGTTGACTAAGTGCTTGTATTTGTAAACCTTTTACCAAAACGGATTTCAAGAGCCGTTTAAAATAAACAGGCTATTTTATTACATTTTATCGGCTTATTTAGAAATTTTTGCTCAGAAGTACCCTTTGATCATCAGGGTAAGTTTCACATCAGTCGAATCACATCGTTCTTCCGATCAAAAGCCCTAAAAAGCCGGGTTGAAACTCAGAAAAAAACATAACGACGTTAAGTGTTTTTTAACGGAGATCCATTGAGGCAAAAATAGTTGAAAGTTGGTACCGCTAGCTGGTAGTGATTTTTAAAGTTGGGATTATTATCGGTCAATACACAAAAGTAGGGGTGTTCATCGGATCGGATAACTGGTTATTCGGTTCGGATTGTTCGGATTTTAAAATTTTGGAAACCTATCCGAAATCCGATCCGATCCGAATTAGGGACATTCCTATCCTATCCGAATTGAATTCGGATAGATTCGGATCGGATTTGGATAATCCGAAATTATCCGAATAATCCATTTAACAAATATACAAAATTAAGTTTTATTAAATAAACATAAAAAACTGAAAAATAAAAATAAAACACTACAAGAACAAGGAAGTTAAGTAGTGTCAGAGAGTATAACGACGGAGTTTTATGACATTTTTGGCTATAGTGTGTTAGGTTGACTGAACGAATAATGAAGTTATGGTTATAAAGTTATTGTAAATGTTAATGGACTTGGCTATATACACTAATAACATGTTATATATTCGGATTATTCGGATATCCGAATAATCTAAACTATCATGAATTTTTTGAAATCCATATCCGAATCCGAATTAGTTATTCGGATCGGATTATTTGGGTTTCAGTTTCGAATCGGATTTCGTTTTTTTTCGGATTTCTTGAACACTCCTACACAAAAGTTGGGATTATTTATTTCCAATTTGCCTTATTCTTATTATTATTATTATTAGGTTTGTGTGTGAGAAAACTAATTTAGCCTTCATTTTAACAGAATTCATTAACGGAGATTTAACGAAAAACCAAAAGTGAAAAAAAGTGTCACCACATGGCCCATATCTGCGTAAATGACACCACGGGGTTGCAACCTGCGTTTGGGGTTCCACCACAAGGATCATATTTGCAATTAACTCTTTCAGTTGCGGATAATGGTTAGGATATTGCTCACCCCTATTGGGGTCTAACATAAAGTATATTTACATGGACTACGAACTAATGGTAATAAGTTAACCGGTTTAAAATATCATACACTGTCACAGCCTCCGACCCCTATACCCCGAGACGGGAGCCGTGAACATCGAGTGATGGTATCGGTGTTTATTAAAATAATTTGCAGCGGAATATTTCATCAGGACCGTAGTTAGGAAAAATGATCAGAGTTATAAAAACACCATGATTCTTATTTCATAAACTGGGATTAAAACCAATTTTTATACAAACATAGGTTTTATATAGATGAACCCTAATTTACAAAACACGTTTCTTTATTATGGTGACAAGCCACTTATTTAAGCTGGAAGCCCGCATGCATCATTCATTTGTCTCTAACAAGTCACCAAAAACATGTTTAAAAAAAATATTTGATCAGCAGGAAATACTTGTGAGTGCATTCATTTATAAATGACACATTTTGCAGTTACAACATTAAGATGTTTTTACAACCGCCTGCTTACAAAATACCGAAAGGTACTTGTCACTCGACCGTATCTGTGACTGTGGTCATATTACTTATTGGCTAACACTTGTCCAATAAGTAGGGTGTAATAGCCCAGTTGGCAAACCTTGTATACAAACCTCAAAATACCAGTAGTAACTACCCGTAAGTCTACAGAAACTTAATCACTATAATGTAATTAAAATCCTTTAAAAATATATTTAAAAACATTTGGACTATCTGTCATGAGTTTAATAGGTTAAGAAAATCATCATGACAGTATTGGAAAATCACTTGTCTTACGCAAATGTGAGTTGTATAAAAATTTGAATGTCTCATCTTGAAACTTTATAATTAACAAGCCTCCTTATATTAAGCACCTAGGTTAAGCACAATGTAGTATATCTAAGTTAGTTTAAACCCCATAATCATAACGATAATTACGAGATATGAAACTTTACATGATGGCACAATGTCTTACCTTGTTCAGGTAGAGGTTTCGGATTCGTGTATTAAGCTTTCTTTCAATTGGAAAAAGGGTATCGTTAAGACCACTCGGGTAGTATACCAACTTCTTAATATAAGAAAAAGTAAGAGAAAATCTGACTTGGGATGAGAGATTGAAGTCTGGATCCCAACCTATTTATACTTGAAATTGGGTTCGTTCGCATAGCGCGAAGGAAACCTATACAACTAGTTCGCGTCTGCAAAGTGCGCCATCAAAGCGCCACATTGCGCCCATCGCACTTCTCTCGTGCCCGCGCCCGTGCGAGTTTCGCACCCTCTGTTAGAACCATTGGGTGTGATTTAACACATAAGAATATTATTATGTTAGCTCTCTTCCTTATAAAAAGTTTACAAGTTTTATAGTCTAGTGATGTGGGACAAGAATTCAAAATCTTATTTATATCATGGTGGAAGTCTTCCATTTTATTTCCTCCACCAATGTGGGATGGAATTTTTTTACTTCTTTTATTTTCTTCATTCTTTCTTTTGCTTATTTTATTTCTTCACTTTTCCTTTTTATTTTTTTTTCTTGATTGTTTTATGGTTTGTTATATACACGTATCGCTACAAATCTTATTTTTATTCTCGTAATCTTATTATACATTTAGTGAATATCAGGTGCGGTATATATTAGAGTATAAGAGTTAAATAATTGGCGACTCTAACAATACAGAGCCTCCAAAATTTGAGATCCTTGTTTTCCAACTATGATCGTTCAATCAACAAATCCTGTTGTTGTTAATTGGGATCCTCCAAGTCCAGGTTGGGTCAAGCTCAACACAGATGGAAGTTCACTAGGAAATCCAGGACAATCAAGTTACGGAGGGCTTATAAGGAACAACTATGGTTGTTGGGTGGGTGGATACGTAGGCAATATTGGATATAATATGAGTCTTGCCTCGGAAATTTGGGGTATAATGAAAGGTTTGTATCTTGTTAAAAAACTGGATTTGAAAAATGTTATCATAGAAACAGATTGTCAAGCTGCTCGTCTACTAATAACAGTGAATAAGGTAGACGAATCTCATCCATTAAGATCTTTGATCAACGATTGCAAGAAGTATATGCAAGATTTAAGATGCTATATGGTTCATGTAAAAAGAGAAGGAAATCGTCGTGCAGATCTAATGGCAAGGATCAGAAGAGTTAAAAACGACGAGTATGTTTACTATAAAACTCCACCGTGTGAATTGCAATCATTGCTAATTGAGGAGGCACATAGGCCAAATTCGTGTTCTTTATGTTGGTTCAAAAAACGTATGTGAAGAAAAAATTATGTATAAATAAAAAAAATCAATAAATTATAGTTTCTTATAATACATTAGTGTGTAAGACTAGTACTTTATGAATATCCATCTATCTATATCAATGTCTATAAAAAAATTCTATGTACTCATCATCCTTTCTCAAGCTACCAGATTGTTTGATTTGTGACTTGAGGTTTCTCATGCGTTTGACCTGAATTCGTAAGTATGGGTATCTCCAAACCCAGATAGTCATTAAATGAGTTATAAAATCCCATTTATTTTTGAAACCCTTTCATAATCAAACAATAATTTTCGCGGGTCATGGGTCTCACCAAACACGAATAGCCCTTAAACGAGTTATAAAATCCCATTTATTTGTGATTTAACCCATTAATCATCAAACAATAATTTCTGCGGTTCATGTGTCTCACAAAACCCAAATAGCCCTTAAATGGGTTATATCATCTCATTTATTTGTGAAACTCTTTCATCATTAAACCCTAATTTAATTTCTCTCCTCTACATATTTTCCGCCATCGGTCTATATTCTCAATCAGCGGTTAACTTCCGATTACCCCCCACTATCGTCAACCTCCCTCTCGTGCATCAACCATCATCGTCACTTACATCAACTGTCTTTTTTCATAAGACAAATATTTGTGTTCATGTTTGTTCGTTTAAATAAATCAACATGTTCGTGTTCATTTATATCTGTTCGTTAAAAATCTAAAAAAACTTACACATCTCAATTGAAAGAGCCCAAACGTTAAAAAATATAATGAACGAACAAAGTAATATACACAAATTAAATCAAACCAAAACTACGTTAAAAATAAAACAAATGATTACAAAATATAAAATAGCAAAATGATTAAAAACAAAAACCTAAATAAACCCCGTAATACAGGGACTTAAACTAGTATTATATATGTTAGTTTTAAAATTTACCCACGTAATATTTTAGATGAGATATAGTATTTTGTTGTTGGAGTAAAAAATCTAACTTAATTTTGATTTAAATAAAACTCTATGTATCTTGCTATACTATTAAAACAATATAATGTTTCCACATAACATTCAACTAGCATGCCCACATAGGCTTCCAACTCATCAATTTTTCATTTATATAATTTCCACATGTTAATTTGAACATTAATTTTAAACGTTAAAATTTCAAAATGAATTGTTATAATCATCATAATACAAGGTTTCCACATAACATTCAACTAGCATGCCCATATAAGCTTCCAACTAATCAATTTTTCATTTATATAATTTTCACATGTTAATTTGAACATTAATTTTAAACATTAAAATTTCAAAATGAATTGTTATAATCAACATTTATTGAGTAATAAAGACAATTAATTGTTTTCATTGTTATTTTTTTAAATTTCGAGACTTTATTATTTATTTTTTTTGGATTTTGAGAAATTATTTATGAACATTTGGACTGGATGTTTAGATTGAAATGATGGTTTAAGTCATGGGGTTTGGATTATATTGTTGTTTTATAAAACGCGCGGTTTAATAAAAATTATAATTATATCTCACTGTTATAGTCATACTTTTAGCATTTTTTATGTTATGTACTTAAATGTTTTATAATTTCAATAAAAATAGTTTTTATAACACACAACTTATGTTACAACATTTAAATATTTACGCTTCATAGTTTACAACATATGACTTCAGTATATGATGAAATTTTAATCTATGCAGTCGATATCGCCGTTATCTCACCGATATATCAGTGATATATCAGTTATCGGTCACTTTGCGATATATAAGCCAGAATATCGGTTCAGAATATCGGTACCGATAATATCAACGATATTGACCGATATTGGACTAATATCTGACCGATATTCCCGATATCAATGTTTTAAGTCTTAATTATCAACTTTTAGTGTTCAATGTTATTGTTTTAAGTCTTAATCAAATTTTACTTGATACGATTGTTAGTGTTTTGCAATTTGCAAAAGGTTAATTTGTTAATGGTAAGAGACTATACTGAATTATTAGTGTTAAATTGCTATATATATGAATTTTACATGATATTAAAATTACTGAGATCCCACCGATATCTCACTGCGATAATTGATATCTCAGATATCGGTCCTTGACCGATATCCGATATTTTTCCGTATTAACTACTTAATTTTAATTAATATAATATGTCTTTCTTGTTTCATTGTATAAGTTAGAAATATGTTGCATAACTTAGAATTATGTTTTAAATTGTTATTTTTCTCTATTTGTTTTTGTATGCTGGATTCTTTTAATTAAACCAACAATGCAATACCTTATAATAATAATAATAATAATAATAATAATAATGCTAGATTATCTAACGTTTACAATTCATTAAAATGTATATAGCACACACACACACACATATACATATGAAGTTTTATATATTTTCCGTCCGTGTGTAACATGGGATCTAACCTAGTTGGTTCTTTAAATAACAATCTTGTTGATTTTAGTGTAATCAAATTATTTGGGATAACTAGATTTACTTGGAGACAAAATGAGAAATTGTGGCAATATGTGATATTCACGTGAGTTAGGAGGAGTGAAATGCATACACATTCAATTTTAATATGGCCTTCATATCAAAGGACCTCTAAAGTTTGTGTAGGGTGAAGCCTCAAGCCACAAGATCATGGGGTTCCAAGGGGCGGGGTTCCAAGGGGCACCATCATAATCATAGTAGGGGTCTAGGGCTAGTCCTAATTTTGGTATATGTAGAAAAAATTTATATTTAAATGAATTCCGTTTATTAATATTTATTTTAATATTTGAGAAGAATAAGCATTCATTTCAACTAATTGCTTGCATTTTAAAAAATTTTCAAATTGAAAAATATGAGAAAACAAAAGAAAGATAAGGGAAAAAAACTGTTGTATTTTCGAATGTCATAAAATGAAATAAAAGAAAAAAAGACAAGGGAAATGAAGTGTAAAATTTGAGGGTTTCCTTTGTTTTCAAATTGGAAAGATATGAAGGAAAAGGGAAAAAGATGAATGAAATTGAAAATTTTAGTTTTCCTCCTTAAATGAACTCGGAAACAATTAAAATTGTATCTTTTTAGCATATGCAAGTTGTCCATCTTTTCTAATCGTATGTAATGATAGACAAGATGGATAGATCATTGTAAGGAACAAAAAAGTGGGTTTTGATTGGTCAACGGAATGTATTCAACAAATACACAATAAATCTCATTCTCCCTAAATATATTTAAAATTATTCCTTAGCACCCATTTTTTTTCATCCCATTCTCTCACCTTAATTTCAAAAACCACCACCACCAACACCTAACCGCCATCGCCACCAATGTGTTACCACCACCACCACAACCAACCACACCCACAACCACTATCGTCACTTGTATATATAGACTATGATGTAACGATGACATATTTAACAGAACGTTTATTCAGTCGGAAAAACCCAACCGTTAAACAATATTTAACTTATAGAATAAATAATTTCTTTGTGATAACATCTAATGAATTATAAATTAATTTTATGAAAGACAAAACTTGTTAATAAAGTCATTGCGGCCAAGATCCAACTCTCCAACCAACTTAACCAAACTATGAGTCTATGAGCCACTATTAAGCCAACCGCATTGAGTTTGTCATACATGGTTTAGTCACAAAAAACTAGCCGTTTATATTCTATTTAGCAAGTCAATTCTACTATGATTTCTGTCATTTTTTTAGCCCTATCTATAAATAAGCCTTTTTAGAAATGATGTTAGAATCCTATAACATGAATCTCTATGGCTCACACTTTATCACTGGAACTAGCTGTGTCTCCTTCTTTTCGGCTGCTTTCTTCTTCCTGCATGCAGATTCAAACCCTTTTACTAAAATATAATCTAGAGGCATAAATACTAACCCGTTACTTGTAAATGTATCAGTTTGGGCTGTGTTTTAACTCAAACGGGTCAAATTAGAAAAATGTCGTTAGCATGACACAAGTCAAAAGGGCTGAACCGGCCAAAAGTTGCTCCAGGTCTATTTCAAATGTATGCAACTCCTGAGTCTGAAATAGTTTTTATACTAGTTATCGAAATAGCTATTTATAAAATAAATTGCCAAACTGACCACGACATGGATTTTTCGACTTGTACTAACTACTAAAACTTTGCCCGTCTTGACAGGCTACCCTGTCGAGTTTGGGCCCAAACTGGACCAAAAACTCGGTTTTGAGTTTTTGAAAACCGTTCGGTTTGGGTTTTTTAGTGTTACCATTTGGGCTTGAAGTTTTTGGGATTAAATTAAAATTATACCCAAAATAATGAATTTGGACCTAAAACTAAATTATCTGATTATTATACATTTGGGCTTATAGTTTTAGTAACTCTATTTATTAAATTCTTTTAGTCACTTAAATTTCAAAGAGAAAAATGAAAATCCATAAATTCGGTTCGGTTGATTTATTTTGTGTTACCATTTGGGCAAAAAAAAGCCCAAAATAATGCACCTGGGCCTAAATCTTTTTTAACTAATAATTAGTCGATTATTATATACCATTTGGGCGAAATTATTTTAGTAACACTATTTATTAGATTCTAAAAAACATATAAAATTCAAAATAAAAATGAAAATACATAAATTCGTTTCGGTTTTTTTGGTTTTAATTATATGCAAGACTGAAACCTAAACAAAAGTTAAGTTTTTGCATAAAGATAAAACCAACCCATTCGTTTTTGTTTAGATTCGGTTATTTCGGTTCAGTTTTGCAGTTGCGGATAGGTTTTCTCCGTTTCATGCACAGTGAGATCGGTTTGGGCTCAAACCGAACCAAAAACCAAAATTTCAGATTTTGAGCTTTTGAAAACCGTTCGATTTCCGTTTTTTTTTGTTTCGGTTCAGTTTTGCAACCAAGGCTTAAAATTTTGAGCTAAACAAAAAATTTGGCCAAAAATAATGAATTTGAGCCTAAATATTTTTGTTAATAAATAATTTATTTATTATTGTATATCTGGACTAAAATATCCGGGTAACGTTATTAAATTCTTATAAAATATATAAAATTCAAAATAGAAAAATGAAAACCCATAAATTCGGTTAGTTTCAGTTTTTTCAGTTTTAACTACACACAAAACCAAAACAAACCAAAAGTTCGATTTTTACAGAATTTAAAACCAAACCATTGGTTTTTGTTTGGTTCAGTTATTTCGGTTCGGTGTTTTTCAGTTATGTGTCGGTTTTTGCCACGCACCTTCAATAACCTTGATTCCTAGTGCATGTGCCAGCTCAGCTTTACGAAGCTTATAATAGCCTTTCAAATTTTGTTGTTTGGCAATGGCCCGTAAATCGGGTAAAGTGTAATAATCTTCCTTGTACAGTTTACTATATGTTTCAGCTCTATCAAACGGGTTGCCCACAACGAGTGCACGAAATGAACTTGAACTTTTCTGCAATTGTTGTGAATTAGATTGTTTCCGCCTTTGGTATGTATGGGTAGAACATGGGGTCCGGGGACGTAAGATAATTTGATTTTGGGGGGATTGTGGGCTAGGGTAACCCGGAGGAGAATCTAGTTCTTTTGTAATAAGTTGCTTTGCATTTGGTTCTTTGTGTGGTTCTACATAAGGAACTATTGCATTTGGTTCTTCGTGTGGTCGTACACAAGGAACCACTGCGTTTGTTTCTTCAGATGGTTCTTGATAAGGAACGGTTGCTAAGGTCATGCTTCCATTGTATATCTGGCATTATTTCATAAGAGTTGATATAAGTATCTACTTTTGATGAAAGAAACAATATGGTATGCAAGTTATTTAAAAGGAAAAAGACTAGGTAGCGTGTCTAAATGAAAGGGGTGTGCATGGAGCAGAATAACTAAAACAAAACAAAAACCGATGGTTGATGTTTTCATAAAAACTGAACTTTTGGTTCAGTTTAGGTGTTGCATGTATTTAAAACCAAACTGAACTGATATTATGGATTTTCATTTCTAATATTAAATTTTTAAGTAGTTTATAAGAAATTAATAAATAGTGTTAACTACATATATTAGCCCAAATTATGATAATCAAATAATTGTTGACAAACAAAAAGATAAAGGCTGAAAATTTAGTCCCAAGTTCATTGTTTGGGCCATAATCATTATCGGTTCAAAATTTTCAAGCCAAAATGGTAAAACTGAAAAAACCAAAATCACTGTTTTCAAAAACTCATAAACCGAGTTTTTAGGTTCTCTATTTCACGATTGAGCCCAAAACTGACCCATGCACACCCCTACTAAATGAACTTGGGTTAATATCAGTCATCACTGTTGAGGTGACCAGCAACACTTTTTAGTCCATTTAGGAGACTTTCAACCGTTTGACCCACTTGACTTGTTACCCTTTTAGACAAACCTATTTAAATTTGACCCGTTTAAGATAAAACACAACCCAAATTGACCCACTCGTAAGTAAATGAGTTTGAATTGATCTCTACAAAAGATAAAAGAATATTAAAAATAAAATAAAAAGTAATCTTGTTTACCTGGTTTAAAGAAAACTCAACACAAAAGATAACAATGGTGCTGGTACTTTAAAATCTAATTAATCAAAAAAATTATTAATTTAAAATCGCAATTAACGCTTTCTGAATTTAACAAAACTAAGTGGACAAAAATAGTTTGTGGCTCATTTTTACCCATACCAAAAAGTGACCCATCTACCTCTATTTAAACCTAAACTTCAAAAAACCAATTATCATCCAAAATTTTCATCTTTCACTGAATCTATATGTAGACTTTTTTTAAAGAAATATTACCTGGGACTTAACTATGCTTAACTGATGTTTCAACTTCCCTTGAGTTTCCAAAGATGGTTTCGGCCCTTTCAGGCATACAGAGCTGCATTTGGGGGTCCTTTTCAGTAGAATATCCTTCTTCATTATTATTGGACTCTTTATCTGCGATTTCCTCACTTCTCTGTTTGTCTTCTTTGTGGAGCCCCAACAAAGAGGCATAGGAATGTTGTGCTGCATATCAGAATCATATCAACAGTTAAAAAGACCTGTTTTATAGGTATATGTGTGAATGCGATTTGTATTTTATCTCAAACCTAGGGTTGTAAACGAACCGAATGGAATGTGACCTTGTTCATGTTCGTTCGATAATCAGACAAACGGAACTTCTTGTTCATGTTCATTAAGGACATGATTTGTTCATGTTCGTTCGTTAGCTTAATAAATGAACACAAACAGATATATATTAATTGAACATTAAAAATCATCATTCTTATACTCAAGCATTACACAAAATCACCCAAAATAAATATAGAGTTAAGCCCTTGGCATAATAATTTGTTTATACTATAAAAAACTTTAATGAACTTTTTTCGAACAAACATAAACGAACGAACACATTACCGAACATTCACGAACACGTGCGTTCATTTATTAAACGAACAGATGGAGACAAACTTCCCGCCGAATGGCTCACTGAACGTTCGGTTCATTTACAGCCCTACTCAAAGCATTAAAAGTTCAGAAATCAGCAAAAACAGAAGTGGTCAAACGGGTCGAAGGTCACGAAAGTGTATTTAAAACACATATAATCTCCTCAACCCGGACCAACCTGTTTTTCTAATAGTGTCTTAATATAGCTTTTCTTATTATCTTACAAACTAACTATATATAAAATGCACAAACTAGAAGACAAAAAGTGTTGCCAAGTCAACCCGACCCAACCCATTTTGACCCGTTGTCTATCATTGAACGAAGATCATTAATACTCACATGATAATTTGTCATTTCCTCTTTAACCTTAACAATGGCCCATGAAATTGGCTCTTTCTCCACCGGAATGATGTTGACTGTTTTGACTTTCTTGATTTGGTTGGCATTTGAAGAACTGCCAAATTGTTTCTTCTGTTTGTCTGCACACTCATTACTGTTGGAGCTTGAACCAGTCCCGGTATTATCTGCAAACTTTTGATTCTGAAGGGAAAACATAAAAAGGCATCCCTTTTATAAAGACGCAATTCATGCAAGTAAAACTTTCTATAATGTGCAAATAAAAAATGAATGTTGATGCTAATGATGGAGACAAAAAAAATATGTATCTATCAATATCCAAATAGTATACCTGTAAATCTTTCTTTTGTATATAATCAGAGAATAGAGACTTGAGTATGTCATATATGCTTTCAGCAGGCTCCCTGTTTGTTGACAAAAACTCTTCACTTTCAGCACCATTTTTTAATTTCCTTATTGATGTATCAAGGAAATCAATCTTTGATCTCAAAGACATTGAGAACATATCAGAAAATACTTTATCAGTGCAGGAGAGTTGACTCAGTAAGTCCATCAACTCTTCTTCATGTTCAATGATGTCCTCATCTGCTTTGCTTATCAAAATTTCAAGCACTTGTATGCAGCTTTTCATATTTCTTTCCGTCTCTTCGAT
Organism: Bidens hawaiensis; assembly: GCF_021521415.1. NCBI lineage: Eukaryota > Viridiplantae > Streptophyta > Magnoliopsida > Asterales > Asteraceae > Bidens > Bidens hawaiensis. The sequence goes on from NW_027493771.1 coordinate 112,734, forward strand.
AACATCTACATGTATAATAACCTTGTTAGGGGAACAACATGCCAAGAAATTAAAATAATAAAAAAGGCATAAAGCAATGGGACAGTGGACCACCATAAGGATGACAATATGAAATCGTATCTTCAGTTTCTGAACCAAAAATAATAATGATATCAAATAAAATGCCATGAATAAAGAAAGAAAATAATGAATGGTGATAAAAAGCAAATATGTGGAAACCTTCATGGTAAGGAGGGTCCCATAAGCCATCCATTGATTCTGGAGTCAATCAACTGAATTATAAGTCAACAAAATAGTGGTCTTTAATCTTTATGCTAAAGTTCAGACACAGAGAAAAGAAAAGGGGAATCTAGTGCTTTAAGGAATAATTAAAGCCTTTAAATCTGAAGAATATAACATCTTATCAACTTCTAACAACACTAAACAGAAAAAACTCATCCAGATTTCCAAATCAACCACAAAACCTTGGATACTTAATCTAACATTGATCACAGACTCACAGTAATCAATTTAGCAATTAGCTGTGATTTAATATTAACACTTGATGAAACAGCAAAGAGTAAACTGATTATATCAACAGAATTTTAGACAGACATACAATTTATTATATTAATCTCGTAAACTTAATAAATCCACTAAAACAATCATCAATCACGTTTACATTACATAATCTGAAAAACTTAACATGAAATATCAAACAATAAGCAAAAAATCAACAACATCGAGAGACAAAAATACGAAAATACCGATTAAAATCAACTTCATGTTAGACAGATATACAATTTATTAATCTCATGAGCTAATAAATCCACTAACACGATCATCAATCGCCCATTTACACTACATCATCTGAAAAACCTATATCAAGTTGATTAAATCGATTCGCCACATGAAATATCAAACTAATAAATCAGCTAAACCGATCATCAATCGCACATTTATACTACATCTAGGTCATGAAATAAATAAGAAATGATAATAATAACTAATAAGCGTAAAAGAAACAAGGAGTGACGTAAAGACTGAGAGAACAATAATCATACCTGTGATTTTGGGCAATCGATTGAGTGATTGTTGAGTCGGTGGTGGAAGGATTAGGTTTTCGAGAGAGATTTATGTACGGACGGAAATAATAATAATAATAATATTGGGGACTGAGGTTACTTCTCGGAAGTTGTATTGTATTGTATTGGATATGCATATGTATATATGTAGGGAGAGTGGAGTGGAGTGGAGTGGAGTGGAGTGGAGTGGAGTGGAGTGAGGCGGATGGATTAATGGCAGAGTCGTAAATTATTATCATTGGAAAGAAAGAAATAAAGGAGGAACAAAGTGCAGTCTTTAACTGTCACGTGCCTGTCTAAAATAATGATACTTGTCACGTGTAATTCTATTCTCTTTCTATTCTTTTTGGAACGTGTTCTTAGATTGACAACAATTGTTATTATTTGTAACACGTCGGGTCATTAACTTAAGAGGTATACGATAGTTGTGCCATGTTAAAGAAAAGTTGTTGGGTTGTTTGTGTAACTTGATGGAATCTTACGGTTACCGTTAACCGTATTAAAAGGTAATGGGTTAATTGTGTATATGGTGGAATTTGAGGGTTAATTGTTTAACTAATAAATCTTGAAGAGTACAGTATATAAATAGTTATGAACAATTAACTTTAAATTTAATTCATGGGAAAAACAATGTCCTCTTTTAAAAAAAAAAATTCCAAATATGTTCCTTTAATGTTTAAATTATTTTTTCGTCCCCTTACTAACCCGTCGTCGCCGCTATGTTAGGAGTTCAAGGATAAAATGTTTCTAAACTTTCATCTCCCAGCTATGTTAGCTTAAAATTCTAGTTCAAAACTCGCTACATCCCCTTCATATTAGTTGAAAACCCGTCGGCTACCCACTAGAGATGGAAAAATTCGGTACTAGTAGGGTACCGATCTCATCCCTACTACCCACTATGTTAGCTTAAACATTTAAATCTAATAATTCTTGTTATTTAAAAAATGATATCTAAAATCCTAAATACAAGAACCTAAAATCCAATAAAATTAAAAATATTCAAATATTTTTTAAATCAGTTTAGGATCCTTATTTTTAGTAAATATAAGATATAATTTTTAAGCTAACATGGCGGGGAGGCGGCGGGTGTTGAGCTAATATGAAGGGGAGGTGGCGGGTGTTGAGCTAGCATGACGAAGTGACGGATGTTGAGCTAACATGGCGAGGAGGCGACGGGTGTTGAGCTAACATGGCAGGGAGACGACGGATTTAGAAGCATGTCATCTCAAACTCCTAACGTGGCCGCGAATACGGGTTGGTAAGAGAACAATGAGGGAACTTGAATTTTATGTGTAACATTTCGGGTTTTTTTTATCGTATTCGGCTATTCCGTTTTATCATTGTATGAACCTATTTCGGATCCTAATATTTAATAAAAACCTTGCATTATGAGTTATCTAGTTTCTATATATTCACATCAAGCCCTTCTTGTTTACTCATTGTTTAAATCCTAATTATATCTTAAAATGTTCATAAAATGGCCAAAATACAAACATTAGGGACTAAAGTTGTCAACGGCTGAAACTTGACCCACCTGGACGCCGGAGCTGTGACATCTGCCCCGATCCGACCCGACCCAGGTACCCGTTTCTCCGATCCGATCTCCTTCTTTTATGATTTAATATTTATTTATACTTATACTTTACTTTTAATAATAATAATATATTTTCCTTCCCGCCTCTTCCTCTCTCTTCCTTTCCGCCGTCCCGTCCCTCTTCTTCTCTCTTTCCGCCTTCTTTTCTCTCTTGTCGCCGTCCCGCCCTTAAGCCTTGAACCCCCCCCCCCTTTTTCTCTTAACTCTTTGCTTGTCCTTTGTTCCTTCCCGCCTAAGGTTGTCTGCGCAGCTCCACGCGCCAGACTCCTTACAAGGAAGCCTGCGCGAAGACCAGTTGTTCCTGCGATACGCGAGGCGAACTGTTCTCGCAGCGCGCTAAGAATTGTAGTTCTTCTCGCAGCGCGCTAAGAACGATAGTTATTCCCGCGACGCGCTAAGAATTGTAGTTCTTCTCGCAGCGCGCTAAGAATGGTAGTTCTTCCCGCGACGCGCTAAGGATTTTAGTTCTTCCCGCGGCGCGCTGTGGACTGTTCTCTGTCTGCCTTCGCCCTCGCGCTATGTCTTGAGTCTTTTCTTCTGTTTAATCCAGCCGTTTACTTTTGTGATGTCTTATCTTCTGTGCTGTTGACCTGACCTATCTTATGTCTGCAAAGCTACTTTCGGCGCAGCATGCGCACCAACCCCATTGGTTGGCAGAAAAAGTGACTGACATTATCTTTTGAGATCTGCTTTTCCATGCTTGACCAGTACCTTTATCTGACCCTCCCATGCCTGTTTACTGTTACCTGTCAGCTTTTCCTTTGCCCCCTGCAGCTGCCATATCTTTAGATATCTTTTGCTTTTGGAATCTTTTACTTTTTGGAGATCTTTTCCCCTTTTCTAGGGATTGTGTTCCCTAGGGTTTCCCTATAAATAATAATGCTATTTTCTTAACACTACACACACAAACACTTATTATCTTTATCTTCCTTTGCTCTCTGCCGTTGTCCTCGGTCGCCTCCTCTCTCTGCCTTCGTCCTCTCTCCTGTTCTGCCCTGCTTTTCCGGTAATATATATATATATAATAATTTGTTTAAGTTACTTATTAATTATGCTAACTTATAATCAAGACTTAAATCAAATCATTAAAACAATAATCTTTAATTATAGGTTAACTTGTGCTTGTTTAAAGTTGGCTCTTGCTTTATCTTACACCTCATCGTTTATCATGTGAGTAATCTCGTACCTAATCCCTTTTTATTTTTAATGTTTTGGGATGTTCATGTGTTCATACAAACTTAGAGTCTTAAACTTGTTTATGAACTTTAGTCGCGCAGTATCCCATGTGTTGAGGACGTAGACTTGGCTGTTTATTTGTATGTGTGGATCATTAACCGTCTTGTCGGTCTATTCCGCAGTTCTCATGGTACCATTAGATGAACACGGGAGAACTATCGTTTATGATTTTCTCTTTTGTTTACACTTGCACAGTCTTTCTTGTTTGTGAGCTCAACTGTGAGCACTGGCAGTCTATGAATCTTAGAGTTGGTCCCGATCGGATTACACCCTTGTTGAAAACCGGACATACACATGTTGCGCGCAGATTTATTGTTATCTATGTATTGTATTAAACTTGATTTCTCACCAACACGCAAGTGTTTGACGTTTATTTTAACACATGTTCAGGTTTGCTGTAGCTACATTTGGAGCTTGTGGACACGTAGGACGTTTTTACTTTTGGACCTAGATTAAAATGTATCAAGACAAGTTATTGTTGTTCGAATATTTTGCCTTATAATATATTGATTTATGTTGATTTATGTTATCTTGTGTTTACGTTGCGCGTGCGCGAATGAATATATTTATTAAATATTGACACCCAATAGTGTCACAAGTAATGAAACAATATGTGGCGCCCCGATGTATAATCCGCCTCTGGTCGGGGTGTTACAGATTGGTATCAGAGCTCGTTGACTTTAGGATAGGTGGTTAGACGTAACGGCCTAGAATACCTAAGAGTCCCTTCTCGCGCATGAGAGAAATCTCATGTTTGCGCGCTTATTGTTAATTACTCGTTATTTATAAATATGCTTGCGTAGACGCAGCGTATGGTTTTATGTTTTATTTCGCGATATTTCGATTTTTGCTGAATTTCGATTTTTTTTGATTTTACTTACATATTCGTTTGTTGGGATTGAAAATCCGAAAAGTCATGGTGATACATGAATAGTTGATTTTCAAATTCCATTTACGATTATGTTCTGAGGTTGGAGACTTGAAAAGTCATGGTGATACATGAATTGTCAACCTCCAATACTCATTTTCTTGTATATTTTATATTGAGGATTGAAAAGTCATGGTGATACATGAATCGTCAATCTCCAATACTCGTTTACTCGTCATTTAAATTGAGAATTCGGAAAGTCATGGTGATACATGAATTGTCGATTCTCGATTCGAATTTGTTATCTGTATTAAGTTTGCATTCAAATTCATGTTTTATTTTAACTGTTGATGGTATCAAACCCCGCGAAACCAAGCTTTATAAGATTAAACTTTGCGCTAAGATATTAACTAAAAATTAAAACTTTTATAGAATGCCTCCGCTATCTCGCCGTCATCAGAGGAGAGAAGCCTCGCGCAGGCGTAGACAGCAACGTTCCCAGGAAATGGCCGCCGCAATAGCCCAAGCTTTGAGCCAAAACAATACATCCGGTTACAACATTAAGTCCTTTAATGCGGGTAACCCTCCGAAATTCACAGGGCTTGAAGGAGCCACCGTAATGCTACAATGGCTCGAGAAGATTGAAAACACTTTCCTCCACACCCAATGCCCCTCAGACAGACGAACCCTATATGCTTCCAGTGTCCTGGAATCTAGAGCGCTTACATGGTGGAATGGAGTAGCTCATGCGCGTGGCGCAGAAGCTGCTTCTAGCATGACATGGGAGGAATTCAAGGAAATTCTGACGCGAGAATTCTGCCCTCCCAACGAAGTTAAGCACCTGGAGGAGGAATTTTGGAATCTTAAGCAATACAGCGGTGAAGCGCGCGAGTACGCGACGCGCTTCCATGAACTAAGCCTGCTTGTCCCTCACCTTGTTACCCCTTCCCGCCGAGCCATAGAGAAATTCCTTGGGGGTCTCCCCATGGAAATTCAAGATTCTGTATGGGCTAGAAACCCAGCAACCCTCTCTGACGCCATCGAGTTGGCCGCTGTGCTCAGCGACAACCATGTCAGAGCAGGAACCCTGTTCCTGCGGGGAGCTGAGAAGACCAAACCCACCAAAACTGTCCCTGAACCCGCAGAAACCAAACCAGAACCCTCAAGTCGTAACAGCCTCAAGCGCAGGCGCAAAGCCTATGCGCTTACCAGCCCGCCCATTGTCCAGCAACCCACCTACCAACCTCCAGTATACGCGCCTAACCCACTGTCGACCTACCCAACACCCCCTATAGTCCACAACTATGCCCTAACCAATCCCGCACTCCCTGCCCCACCAACTAAGAAACCTTATACAGGAAACCACCCCTTTTGCCCAACCTGTAGACTCCACCACCCACCTCAAGTCCCATGTCGACTTTGTAACCGATGTGGCCGCGCTGGTCACCTTGCAGAAAACTGTAGAGTCCTTCCCGCCAATCCAATTGCGCCAACACCACCAGTGTACCCGCAGAACCCACAACCAACCTACCAAAACCCACGACCCAGGACGTGCTTTAACTGCGGTGATCCCAGTCATTTCCGGAACGCGTGCCCGAGACTACAAGTGCAAATCACACAAGCAAATCCGGTGAACCAAATTTCGAACCAAGTGGCGCGTGGCCGAGCTTTTAACATAACCGCGCACCAAGCGCAAGCGAATAATGACGTAGTTAATGGTACATTTTTGCTTAACGGATTTTATGCTTCTGTACTTTTTGATACTGGCGCCGATCGAAGTTTTATTTCTCGCGCGTTTGAGCAGAAGCTTGCGCGACCGCGCGATAATTTAAAAGAAAATTTTTCAGTTGAATTGGCTAATGGTGAAACTGTTTTAATTAACTCCGTGATTAAAAATTGCACGCTTAACCTTAACGAAAACGATTTTCTGATCGACCTCATCCCCATGCCTCTTGGAAGCTTTGATGTTATTATTGGTATGGACTGGCTCTCGAAGAATCGCGCCGAAGTTATTTGCGCCAAGAAGTTGATTCGCATTCCTCGAGAAAACGGTGATCTTCATATCTACGGCGAGAAACCCTCCAGTGGTCTTAAGCTTATGTCTTGCGCCGAAGCCCGAAGACTCATGCGGAAGGAGTGTATTGCATTCTTAGCCCATGTGGTTAAACCCGATGAAGGAAAGAAGAAGCTTCGCGATATCCCTGTTGTGCGTGACTTCCCTGAAGTTTTTCCTGATGATCTTCCTGGTATCCCTCCCGCTCGTGAAGTCGAGTTCCGTATTGATCTTGTCCCTGGTGCTTCCCCCGTAGCTAAATCTCCTTATCGTCTTGCGCCCGCTGAGATGCAAGAATTGGCAAGTCAACTTCAAGAGTTGACCGCTAAAGGATTCATTCGCCCTAGCTCTTCGCCCTGGGGTGCTCCGGTGTTGTTCGTTAAAAAGAAAGATGGTTCGTTTCGCATGTGTATTGATTACCGCGAGTTGAACAAGCTCACCATTAAGAACCGGTATCCCTTACCGCGTATTGACGACCTCTTTGATCAACTCCAAGGTGCCTCTTGTTTCTCCAAGATTGATCTCCGCTCTGGCTATCACCAGTTGCGCATCCGCGATGAAGATATTCCCAAGACTGCTTTTCGAACTCGTTATGGCCATTTTGAATTCTTGGTCATGTCCTTCGGTTTAACCAACGCACCCGCCGTTTTCATGGATCTAATGAATCGGGTGTGTAGGCCTTTCTTGGATAAATTCGTGATTGTGTTTATCGATGACGTTCTGATTTATTCTAAGACCAAGGCCGAGCATGAGCAACATCTTCGATTGGTATTGCAAAAGCTTAGAGCCGAGCAGCTCTTTGCCAAGCTCTCCAAATGTGAATTCTGGTCTGATGAAGTACAGTTTCTTGGTCATGTTGTAAACAAGATGGGTATTCATGTCGACCCATCCAAGATTGAAGCAATCAAGAACTGGATTACGCCGACCACTCCTACCGAGATCCGTTCCTTTCTGGGCTTAGCTGGTTACTACCGGCGATTTATTTCGAACTTCTCGAAGATCGCTTTGCCTTTAACAGCTCTAACGCACAAAGGTAAACCGTATATTTGGGGCTCGAAGCAAGAAGAAGCCTTTCTGACGCTCAAGCGTTTGTTGTGTGAAGCTCCTGTTCTAGCGCTACCTGAGGGTAATGATGATTTTGTCGTGTATTGCGATGCATCCAACCAAGGTCTCGGTTGTGTTCTTATGCAACGAGGCAAGGTTATCGCTTACGCATCAAGGCAACTCAAGGTTCATGAAAAGAATTATACAACTCACGACCTCGAACTAGGCGCAGTTGTTTTTGCCTTGAAGATCTGGAGACACTACCTTTATGGTACTAAGTGTATCCTCTACACTGACCATAAAAGCCTTCAGCATATCTTTGATCAGAAGGAACTCAACATGAGGCAACGCCGATGGAACGAACTCATCAGCGATTACGATTGTGAGATCCGGTATCATCCTGGTAAGGCTAATGTGGTAGCTGATGCGCTCAGCCGTAAACCCAGCCAGCTTAACTGTATCTTGCCGCGCACGCAGCTTCACTTTGCGCTGATTCAGAGCAACCTTGAATCACGCATTCGCGACGCGCAGCGCGCATCCATCAGTAATGGTAACCTTCGCGCCGAGTTAGCGTGTGGCGCGGAAGCGCACTTTGTCCCTAATCTGAGTGGAATTCTCTGCTATCTCAATCGCATCTGGATTCCCTTTGATGAGAATCTTCGCGCTGATATCCTGAGTGAAGCGCATAAATCTCTATTCATCCCGGCGCTGATAAGATGTACAAGGATTTGCGCATTACTTATTGGTGGCCCGGTATGAAAAAGGATATTGCTGTGTTCGTAGCTAAATGCCTGACTTGTTCTAAGGTAAAAGCTGAACATCAACGCCCATCTGGTTTGCTCGAACAACCAGAAATTCCTACGTGGAAATGGGAAGGTATAGCGATGGATTTCATTACCAAGTTACCTTTGACAGCAAGCAAACATGATAGCATTTGGGTAATAGTGGATCGTTTGACTAAGTCTGCTCACTTTCTGCCCATTCGTGAAAACTACCGTGTTGAGCAACTTGCGCAGCTTTATGTCAAGGAAATTGTCTGCCGCCATGGTACTCCTTTGAGCATCATATCCGATCGCGATGGCCGTTTTATATCTCGCTTTTGGAAATCTCTCCAATCTGCGCTAGGAACTCGCTTGGACATGAGTACGGCATATCATCCTCAGACTGACGGTCAGTCTGAGCGAACTATTCAAACTCTTGAGGATATGCTCCGATCTAGTGTTCTTGATTTTGGAGGTAATTGGGATTCGCACCTGCCTTTGATCGAGTTCTCTTATAATAACAGCTATCATTCCAGTATTGGTATGGCCCCATTTGAAGCACTTTACGGTCGTAAGTGCCGCTCCCCGATTTGTTGGAGCGAAGTGGGTGAAGCTCAAATCACAGGACCCGAACTTTTTCAAGAGACAACCGATAAAATCGCCAAGATCCGTGATCATCTGCTGACTGCCAGAAGCCGACAGAAGAGTTACGCAAATCGCAGGCGAAAGCCTCTCGAATTTCAAGTTGGTGATCTTGTTCTCCTCAAAGTGTCGCCCTGGAAGGGTGTTGTCCGCTTTGGGAAGAAAGGTAAGCTTGCTCCTCGTTATGTTGGTCCATTCAAGATTCTCGCGCGTGTGGGAAAGGTTGCCTACAGACTTGACCTGCCGCCCGCGCTCAGCAATGTACATCCAACGTTCCATGTATCCAATCTCAAGAAGTGTTTAGCCGACGAAAACCTTCACATTCCACTTGATGAAGTTCAAGTTGATGAATCTATGCATTTCGTTGAGAAGCCTGTTGAGATTATGGATCGCGAGGTTAAGCAAACCAAGCGCAGTCGCATCCCTATCGTGAAAGTTCGCTTACATGGGAAAGGGAAGATCAAATGAAGATCAAGTACCCGCACCTGTTCTCTGCGCAACCTACTTCGAGATAAATTTCGGGACGAAATTTCTTAAAGTAGGGGAGACTGTGACATCTGCCCCGATCCGACCCGACCCAGGTACCCGTTTCTCCGATCCGATCTCCTTCTTTTATGATTTAATATTTATTTATACTTATACTTTACTTTTAATAATAATAATATATTTTCCTTCCCGCCTCTTCCTCTCTCTTCCTTTCCGCCGTCCCGTCCCTCTTCTTCTCTCTTTCCGCCTTCTTTTCTCTCTTGTCGCCGTCCCGCCCTTAAGCCTTGAACCCCCCCCCTTTTTCTCTTAACTCTTTGCTTGTCCTTTGTTCCTTCCCGCCTAAGGTTGTCTGCGCAGCTCCACGCGCCAGACTCCTTACAAGGAAGCCTGCGCGAAGACCAGTTGTTCCTGCGATACGCGAGGCGAACTGTTCTCGCAGCGCGCTAAGAATTGTAGTTCTTCTCGCAGCGCGCTAAGAACGATAGTTCTTCCCGCGACGCGCTAAGAATTGTAGTTCTTCTCGCAGCGCGCTAAGAATGGTAGTTCTTCCCGCGACGCGCTAAGGATTTTAGTTCTTCCCGCGGCGCGCTGTGGACTGTTCTCTGTCTGCCTTCGCCCTCGCGCGCGCTCGAGCTTTCTCGCGCTATGTCTTGAGTCTTTTCTTCTGTTTAATCCAGCCGTTTACTTTTGTGATGTCTTATCTTCTGTGCTGTTGACCTGACCTATCTTATGTCTGCAAAGCTACTTTCGGCGCAGCATGCGCACCAACCCCATTGGTTGGCAGAAAAAGTGACTGACATTATCTTTTGAGATCTGCTTTTCCATGCTTGACCAGTACCTTTATCTGACCCTCCCATGCCTGTTTACTGTTACCTGTCAGCTTTTCCTTTGCCCCCTGCAGCTGCCATATCTTTAGATATCTTTTGCTTTTGGAATCTTTTACTTTTTGGAGATCTTTTCCCCTTTTCTAGGGATTGTGTTCCCTAGGGTTTCCCTATAAATAATAATGCTATTTTCTTAACACTACACACACAAACACTTATTATCTTTATCTTCCTTTGCTCTCTGCCGTTGTCCTCGGTCGCCTCCTCTCTCTGCCTTCGTCCTCTCTCCTGTTCTGCCCTGCTTTTCCGGTAATATATATATATATAATAATTTGTTTAAGTTACTTATTAATTATGCTAACTTATAATCAAGACTTAAATCAAATCATTAAAACAATAATCTTTAATTATAGGTTAACTTGTGCTTGTTTAAAGTTGGCTCTTGCTTTATCTTACACCTCATCGTTTATCATGTGAGTAATCTCGTACCTAATCCCTTTTTATTTTTAATGTTTTGGGATGTTCATGTGTTCATACAAACTTAGAGTCTTAAACTTGTTTATGAACTTTAGTCGCGCAGTATCCCATGTGTTGAGGACGTAGACTTGGCTGTTTATTTGTATGTGTGGATCATTAACCGTCTTGTCGGTCTATTCCGCAGTTCTCATGGTACCATTAGATGAACACGGGAGAACTATCGTTTATGATTTTCTCTTTTGTTTACACTTGCACAGTCTTTCTTGTTTGTGAGCTCAACTGTGAGCACTGGCAGTCTATGAATCTTAGAGTTGGTCCCGATCGGATTACACCCTTGTTGAAAACCGGACATACACATGTTGCGCGCAGATTTATTGTTATCTATGTATTGTATTAAACTTGATTTCTCACCAACACGCAAGTGTTTGACGTTTATTTTAACACATGTTCAGGTTTGCTGTAGCTACATTTGGAGCTTGTGGACACGTAGGACGTTTTTACTTTTGGACCTAGATTAAAATGTATCAAGACAAGTTATTGTTGTTCGAATATTTTGCCTTATAATATATTGATTTATGTTGATTTATGTTATCTTGTGTTTACGTTGCGCGTGCGCGAATGAATATATTTATTAAATATTGACACCCAATAGTGTCACGAGTAATGAAACAATATGTGGCGCCCCGATGTATAATCCGCCTCTGGTCGGGGTGTTACAGGAGCGCCGCTCGGTGGTGGTCCAGAAGCTGGCCACACAACGCTATGGTGCTGCTGCACAGTTAGTTCGCGCAGAATCTGAGTTCGTTTTTCGTTTATTAGCTCAGTTTGGCATAAAATCGGTTACTTTGAGCATGAATCGAAAGAAGTAAGGATCAAGATATCTTATTATAACTGAAATATATATTTAAATTCATTTCTTATCATTCAAGATCAGATCTTTATGATTATATTCAGAGATTTCATCATAAAAGTCATATTTAGTTGCTTAACGGGCCAAAAAGCCTTTAATTAGTTCGTTTAGGCTTTTCTTATATAAACTAACCCCATTCATCTGCCACAAAACTTTACCTAAACCCTAACAAACATATCTCAGTCGTCACCCTCTCTGCCTCTCTCAAATATCTTCGGTTTTTGGTGTTTTTGTTGAAGAACCGTTCATAACCGGTTGACTTTGCTAGTCCAAGGACCTTTGACTCGTTATATCTCGTTGTTCGTTCACATTCCGGGTAAGTTGTAAACTGAGTTTTCGTTCATAAACATTCCCTAGTCGATAAACTTCAATCAATTTCTGAGATTGAAGGGTATTGGCTGGTCAATTGCTTTAAAAACCGAAAAAGGGCAAAATAGTCAATCTGTTTGACTTCTCGTTTTCTCACACTTCTGGTCGGATTCAACATTCGGTCCAGAAGACCTTTCTTCTCATATTAAAATTTTAAGGGTTTTGACCAAAACCAGACTTCCGACTCGAAGTTCGGATTCTGGTCAGACTCGACTCGTTTAAACGTTAAAATTGACATAACTTGAGTTCTACTCATCCGTTTGGATTGATTCCAGCGGCGTTAGGTTATTTTTTACTTATACTTTCATACTGCTAAGTTTCAGGTTCTGTTGGACATTCTCGTTCGGCGCGTTAATCGGAAGACTTCTATTTAATCCTTAATATTTTAATTAACTAGATTATTATTAAGGTGAGTTTTGTCATTCCCCCGTTTTCACATATTTTCAAACGTTTTGGGGGCTTATACGTACTTATAGTATTTCGTATTATACATATCTTAATCATTAGCAAACGTTGTATTGTGTGTGAATTGCTAGACTTAAATTGCTAATTGATTACTTGTTTAATTTGCGCATTCGGAGAGGTCCACCATGTTCTCATTATAGTATGATCATACGACCGTTTAGTTGTAACCGGCGCCCGATTCGCTTGGCAATGGTTCACTTGACACTTATTTGCTCATTGGTTTGGTTTATTTACCGCTTTACTTACGTTTTGCTACTTTTCATATTATATATTATTGCAAAGCTTAATGACTTGCTTACTCAACATATTTGTTGACAAAACTATTGTATTTTCTACGTATATGCAGGTTATTGCATGAACTAAGGGATTGAAGTATTGGATTGCTAGTCGAGACTCTAGGAAATCATAAAGACAATATAATTAAATTTTATTTTGGTATATTTCTTTATTTGACATGGATTATTTGTTATGGTTGATTTGCTATTTTTGGATATCTTTGTTTTATTTGAAATAAAATGAATTATTAGATATTGTCATAATTATTGCATGATAGTTATCTCGAGCTATGAGCAATCATGCTCACACCCCGAGATTTCCGACTTAGGTTGGGGTGTGACAGATTGGTATCAGAGCCGAAGGTTTAAGATAGGTGGTTAGAAATTGTCTTAGTCATATGTTAGGAACCCTATACGTGCTTATCTGAACTGTTTAATTCCTCCCTAATTGTTTATAGCTTATTTAGGTAATTATTCATGATATCTTTTATGTTAGGTAATTATTTATTTCATATGTTAGGATATCTTTTACTTTTGGTAAATATTTATTAAACCTTTTATATTAGTAAAGTAGTTAATTATATCTTTTATTTTAAGAAATAATCTTTTAATTTTTAGTAAGTATTGCACACACCAAATCTGAGGCTATGCCTCACTTTCAAAAATATTTTCTCAAATTTTTTCAAATATTTGAAAAATATTTTAAAAACTTTAGTAGATTTACTTTCTATCTTTGGGAAATTCCTTAAGAATTCTCAAGATTTGTTTTTACTCCCTCTCTCCTTAGGGCATGGGGGTATGGCATGTTCGGTAGTAACTGTAAGGCGTGCGATAACTATGAGTCGGGCCTTGGCAAAACGGTTCCGAGAACCCAAGGTAAGACGATATTCCTTACCTGGAGGATAACCTGACCACAGTATTCGAGCCCCTAGGCCAAAGCTGGACAATGTGTCATACCACCGGACCTTAAGTGAATCAAAACGTGACCGATCAAACGGTTGCATTCGTTTTATAAACCGAATTCACGGTGGTTCGTGGCTAAAATCGAAAACTTTCCAAAATTGTGTTTTAATCATTTTTAAATGTTTAGTTGGGTGGAAAATCCATAACAACCCATGGGCACTCCAACTATTCATTTCACAACCCATTTTAATTCGATATTTGGTTGGGGATATCACCGTGGTGGTTCACGAGATATCCCGACTACTTTCTTTTTATTCATTTATTCGATATTTAGTGGGGTCGGTTAAAATGCCATGTAACGCTCATGGGCCGACCCACTCCATTGAATTGATAATTCGTTAATTAGTTGGGTCAGTTAAAATGTCATGTAACGCTCATGGGCTGACCAACTCAAATTGTTTGTTAATCGTTATTTAATTGGGCCAATAAAATGCCATGGAACGCTCATGGGAAACCCAATTCTCAATATTTAAGTCCCGTTATGTAATTAGGGTCATTTAAACTACCATGGAAATCTCATGGGAGGCCCAATTCCCGAAGCTTAATTTTATGATTTAGTTGGGCCATTCAAATTGCCATGGAAAGCTCATGGGAGGCCAACTCACTTGCTTCAATTCGCTATTTATCTTGAGTTTTGAGTTGACATGGGAAGCCCATGGAAAGCCCAACCCAATAACACTTTACGCTTTAAACTTGAAATAAATATTTTAATTAATTAACTATCTCAAAGTTAATCACGTTATTTTATATCGCGACTTGTCCTCAAGTTATGACAATCACAGCACGTAGCACCATAACTACCACTACATAACTACTTCGGCTGCACCCACCCATAACTGCCACTACAAGAATTTCACGAGTGCCAAACCTCCTCTTTACCCTGGCGAGGAGGATGCTACCAAACTCCTCCGCTGGTTTGAGAGGATGGAAAACATCTTCATCCATAGTGAGTGTCCGGACGACAAACGGACTCGTTTTGCCACAAGCGTTTTCGAGGAACGTGCCCTTACTTGGTGGACCACATTCAAGGACCTCCAAGGTGTTGATGAAGCATTAGCCATGCCCTGGGAGGAGCTTAAGGAAGCTATGAAGAGAGAGTTTTGTCCCGAGCATGAACTGCAAAGGCTCGAGACGGAGTTTTGGGAGTTAAAGCAAATTGGTGGCGATAACTCTACCTACTCGAGTCGATTCAAGGAACTAAGTCGAGTGGTACCTCATCTCGTAACCCCGTTGTCCCGCGGTATCCGCACGTATATCCGTAGACTACCTACTATTTTCCGTGACGCGGTTGTCAGTCGAGACCCTCTCACGATTGAGGAAGCCGTAACCCTTGCTGCTTCCTTGACTGATGATCACGTTCGAGATGGTACACTGTCCCGATAGGACTCCAAGCCTGCTGCTGAAAAGAGTAAAGCCGAATCCTCTACTGATGCCAAAGCCGAGCCTAAGCATGCCCAAAACAACAACTCCAACCGTTACCACAAGAACAACAACAACAACAATGGCCAAAAGCGCAAGACTCATCACCAAAACTATGATGTGAACCAACCCAACAACCAAGCCCCTAACCAAAATGCATCCAACAAGAAGCCGTATAATGGACCGCACCCTTTGTGCTCAATCTGTAACCGTCATCATCCCGCATCAACCACTTGCCGCCTTTGCACCTCGTGCAACCGTTATGGGCATCTTGCTAATACTTGCCGTGTACCTCCAAATGCACGTGCCGCTCCTCAACAACCCGCACCGTCTGCTCCTTGAGCTGCTAATAACCCTTAAGCTCAAGCCGGTGTTCCAAATACCCGTGCTTGCTACCATTGTGGAGATCCTAGTCATCTCCACAATATGTGCCCATTGATAGCCAGTGCCAATCAAGCCCATGTGATGCCTCCACCGTATTATGCTTATCAAGCCCAAGTTGTTCCCGCACCGTACTACACTAGCCAAGCCTACCAAGTCCAAACTTACCAACCCCTGATCCATTAAAGCTTTGCACCTCACACCTATGCTCCTCAAGTTCCGCAAATTATGGCTCTGCCGACTGCTACTGCTCAAGTCCCTGCTATTCAAGCCCCTCCGACTAATTAAGCTGCACCAACTCCTCAAGGTTCGAATGGTCGTGCCTTCATGATGAATGCGAATCAAGCCCAAAGCTCAAGTGATATGGTGAATGGTACGTTCTCTATTAATAACCATTCTGCTTCCGTGTTATTCGATACTGGTTCCGATAAGAGCTTTATTTCGTTAGACTTTGCATACATTATTGATAAGCATTGGGATGGGTTGTCTAAGCCTTTTACCGTAGAAGTAGCTAATGGGAATTCGATTACTATCGATTCGGTTATTCGGGATTGTGTCATAGTTCTTAATAAGTTCAAGTTCCGTATAGATCTTATTCCGATGCAAATGGGGAGTTTCGATGTCATAGTTGGGATGGATTGGTTGACTTTAAATCACGTTGAGGTCGTTTGTTTTGATAAGTACATTCGTATACCTCTTCAAGATGGTCGTATTCTTAAAGTTTTCGGTAATACGCCTGCTTCTAAACTTAATCTCAAGTCGTGCTTTCAAGCTCAACGTTTTTGCGTGAGAAGTACGTTGCCTTTTTGGCGCTTGTGGTGGAGAAAGAGAAGGAGAAGAAGAAGATTCAAGATATTCCCATTGTGCGCAATTTTCCCAATGACGTTGTTGGACTTCCTCCTATTCGTCAAGTCGAGTTTCGTATTGATCTCATACCTGGAGCTAATCCCGTTGCTAAAGCACCCTATCGTCTTGCATCGTCTAAAATGCAAGAGCTTTCGAGCCAATTGCAAGAACTCTCCGATAAGGGTTTTATTCGCCCGAGTTCTTCTCCTTGGGGCGCACCTGTTTTATTTGTGAAGAAGAAGGATGGATCATTTCGAATATGCATCGACTATCGTGAACTCAACAAGCTTACTGTCAAGAACCGTTACCCGCTCCCTCGTATCGATGATCTTTTTTATCAACTTCAAGGAGCCGCTTCCTTCTCGAAGATCGATCTTCGTTCGGGTTATCATCAACTTCGCGTTAATGAAGATGACATACCCAAGACTGCTTTCCGTACTCGATATGGGCATGAAGAATTTTGTGTTATGCCTTTTGGGCTAACCAACGCACTCGCGGTTTTCATGGACCTCATGAACCGTGTGTGTAAACCATACTTGGACAAATTCGTAATTGTTTTCATCGATGACATTTTGATCTACTCAAAATCCAAAAACGATCATAAAGAGCACCTACATGCTATCCTTGACCTCCTACGGAAGGAACAATTGTATGCCAAGTTTTCGAAATGTGAGTTTTAGCTTAAGGAAGTTCAATTTTTGGGCCATATCGTTAACGACAAAGGTATCAATGTCGATCCCGAAAAGATTGAAGCCGTCAAGAATTGGAAGACACCGACAACTCCCACCGAAGTTCGTTCTTTTCTTGGTTTGGCGGGATATTACCATCGTTTCATTCGTAACTTCTTGAAGATTGCATTGCCCCTCACCACTCTTACACATAAGGGTAAACCTTACGAGTGGGGGTCAAAGCAAGAGGAAACATTTCAAACTTTAAAGGACATGCTTTGCAATGCTCCTATTCTTGCCCTTCCCGAAGGTAGGGAAGATTTCATTGTATTCTACGATGCTTCTAACCAAG
The DNA here is from genome assembly GCF_021521415.1 of Bidens hawaiensis. Classification (NCBI taxonomy): domain Eukaryota; kingdom Viridiplantae; phylum Streptophyta; class Magnoliopsida; order Asterales; family Asteraceae; genus Bidens; species Bidens hawaiensis. The sequence goes on from NW_027493771.1 coordinate 130,431, forward strand.
GCCTAGGTTATGTTCTCATGCAACGAGACAAGGTTATAGCATATGCTTCGAGACAACTCAAAGTTCACGAAAAGAATTATACGACGCATGATCTCGAGCTTGGTGTCGTCGTATTCGCCTTGAAGATTTGGTGACATTATCTCTATGGTACCAAATGCGTAGTATTTACCGATCATAAGAGTATCCAACACATTTTTGATCAAAAGGAACTCAACATGAGGCAATGACGTTGGGCCGAGTTGCTTAGCGACTATGATTGCGAGATTCGCTACTATCCCGGTAAGGCAAATGTCGTGGCCGACGCTCTCAGCCGTAAGAAACAAGTCAAATCCGTGTTGCTTATGTGTATTCTCGTTCAAAATGATCTCAAAGAGCGTGTTTTTAACGCGCAACACGAATCTGTCACCGGAGGCAATATGTATGACGAGATGTCGTGTAGTGCGGAATCTCAATTGGAAACCAAGCCCAATGGTTTACTTTATTTTCTTAATCGTTTATGGATTCCCGATCGTGATGACTTTCGCACATTCATAATGGACGAGGCTCATAAGTCACGATATTCCGTACATCCCGGTGCTGATAAAATGTACGCCGATCTTCGTTCCAACTTTTGGTGGCCCGGAATGAAGAAAGACATTGCTCTCTACGTTGCAAAATGTCTCACTTGCTCTAAAGTCAAAGCCGAGCACCATCGACCTTATAGTTTGCTCGAGCAACCTCCCGTTCCCGTATGGAAATGGGAAGATATTGCTATGGACTTTATCACTAAGCTTCCTTCTACCCGAAAGCAACATGATAGTATTTGGGTAATCATCGATCGTTTGACGAAGTCTGCTCATTTCATTCCCATCAAGGAAACGTATTCGGTTGATCGATTGGCGGATATTTACATTGAAAGGATTCTTTGTCATCATGGTACTCCGTTAACCATTATCTCCGATAGAGATGGTCGTTTCACTTCTCGTTTTTGGAAAACTCTCCAATCCGCTTTGGGAACTCGTTTGGATCTTAGTACTGCTTACCATCCGCAATCTGATGGTCAATCTGATCATACGATTCAAACTCTAGAAGATATGCTTCGCTCATGTTTCCTCGATTTTGGGGGCCATTGGGATATTCATCTACCGCTTATTGAGTTTTCGTACAACAATAGCTATCACTCTAGCATTGGGATGGCACCTTTCGAAGCTCTTTCTGGCCGCAAATTTCGTTCTCCTATTTGTTAGAATGAAGTTGGTGAATCTCAAATTACTTGTCCGAAGTTAGTTCAAGAAACGACTAATCGTATTGCTCAAATCCGCCAAAATCTACTCGCTGCTCGTAGTCATCAAAAAAGTTATGCGGATAAACGTAGGAAACCTCTTGAGTTTAATGTTGGTGATCGTGTCCTACTCAAAGTATCTCCATGGAAAGGTGTTGTGAGATTTGGAAAGAAAGGGAAGTTATCTCCTCGTTTCGTTGGTCCTTTTGAAATCATTGAACGTATTGGTTCGGTTGCTTATAGACTTGAACTTCCATCTGAACTCTCAAATATTTTCACCCGGTATTTCATGTTTCGAATTTGAAGAAGTGTCTTGCCGAGGGTAATTTCCAACGAAGTTCTTATTGAGGAGACTATGCATTTCGTTGAAAGACCCGCTGAGATCATGGATCACAAGGATAAAGTCACTAAGCGTAGTCGTATACCGTTAGTCAAGGTTCGTTGGGAATCGAAGCAAGGAGCTGAGTTTACTTAGGAACGTGAAGATCAAATTAAGGAGAAGTATCCTCATCTATTCGCTACAGTTATTCTCTAATTTCGGGACGAAATTCCTAAAAGTATGGGATCCTGTAACATTTCGGGTTTTTTTCTATCGTATTCGGCTATTTCGTTTTATCATTGTATGAACCCATTTCGGATCCTAATATTTAATAAAAACCTTGCATTATGAGTTATCTAGTTTCTATATATTCACATCAAGCCTTTCATGTTTACTCATTGTTTAAATCCTAATTATATCTTAAAATGTTCATAAAATGGCCAAAATACAAACATTAGGGACTAAAGTTGTCAACGGCTGAAACTTGACCCGCCTGGACAACGGAGCGCCACGCGGTAGTGGTCCAGAATCTGGCCACACAGCGCTATGGTGCTGCTGCACAGTTAGTTCGCGCATAATCTGAGTTCGTTTTTCGTTTATTAGCTCATTTTGGCATAAAATCGGTTATTTTGAGCATGAATCGAGAGAAGTAAGAATCAAAATATCTTATTATAACTGAAATATATATTTAAATTCGTTTCTTATCATTCAAGATCAGATCTTTATGATTATATTCAGAGATTTCATCATAAAAGTCATATTTAGTTGCTTAACGGGCCAAAAAGCCTTTAATTAGTTCGTTTAGGCTTTTCTTTTATAAACTAACCTCATTCATCTGCCACAAAACTTTACCTAAACCCTAAAAAACATATCTCAGCCATCACCCTCTCTGCCTCTCTCAAATCTCTTCGGTTTTTGGTGTTTTTGTTGAAGAACCGTTCATAACCGGTAACTTTGCTAGTCCAAGGACCTTTGACTCGTTATATCTCGTTGTTCGTTCACATTCCGGGTAAGTTGTAAACTGAGTTTTTGTTTATAAACATTCCCTAGTCGATAAACTTCAATCAATTTCTGAGATTGAAGGGTTTGGCTGGTCAATTGCTTTAAAAACCCAAAAAGGGCAAAATAGTCAATCTGTTTGACTTCTCGTTTTCTCACACTTCTGGTCGGATTCAACATTCGGTCCATAAGACTTTTCTTCTCATAATAAAATTTTAAGGGTTATGACCAAAACCCGACTCCCGACTCGAAGTTCGGATTCTTGTCAGACTCGACTCGTTTAAACGTTAAAATTGACATAACTTGAGTTCTACTCATCCGTTTGGATTGATTCCAGCGGCGATAGGTTCGTTTTTACTTATACTTTCATACTGCTAAGTTTCAGGTTCTGTTGGACATTCTCGTTCGGCGCGTTAATCGGAAGACTTCTATTTAATCCTTAATATTTTAATTAACTCGCTTATTATTAAGGTGAGTTTTGTCATTCCCCCGTTTTCACATATTTTCAAACGTTTTGGGGGCTTATACGTACTTATAGTATTTCGTTTATACATATCTTAATCATTAGCAAACGTTGTATTGTGTGTGAATTGTAGACTTAAATTGCTAATTGATTACTTGTTTAATTTGCGCATTCGGAGAGGTCCACCATGTTCTCATTATAGTATGATCATACGACCGTTTAGTTGTAACCGACGCCTGATTCGCTTGGCAATGGTTCACTTGACACTTATTTGCTCATTGGTTTGGTTTATTTACCGCTTTACTTACGTTTTGCTACTTTTCATATTATATGTTATTGCAAAGCTTAATGACTTGCTCACTCAACATATTTGTTGACAAAACTATTGTATTTTCTACGTATATGCAGGTTATCGCATGAACTAAGGGATTGAAGTATTGGATTGCTAGTCGAAACTCTAGGAAATCAGAAAGACAATATAATTAAATTTTATTTTGGATTATTTCTTTATTTGACATGGATTATTTGTTATGGTTGATTTGCTATTTTTGGATATCTTTGTTTTATTTGAAATAAAATGAATTATTAGATATTGCCATAATTATTGCATGATAGTTACCTTGAGCTATTAGCAATCATGCTCACGCCCCGGCATTTCCACCTTAGGTTGAGGTGTGACATTATGGACATATTTGAAATCTCTCTTCCGTTATATCTGATATCATTATGTCTAAGTTACTATTCCCAACGAAATGACTCATGACTTGTTTGTTCAATATAAACCATTTAATAATTTTGGTAGCATTAAGTCCGAATAGTTAATAGGTAACCTCTTAATCATTCAGATTTAAAGCTGCCTCTTAGTTATTTAGAAATTCCTTTTGGTTATCACCTTGTTCTAACCAAGAGCAAGCAAATGCTCCAGAACAGACCGAGCCTTTGCTCCTGCTAGAGCTTCTCGTTTTCCACAATACCTAAACCATTAAAAGGGTAAGAAACAAGAGGTGTCCTCTTAATGACCATTATGAGGCTACCAAATAGCCTCTTAGTATTTTAGTAGAGGACTCAACTATGGTGGGTTCGAGCTCGAGCTAGAGCTAGAAATTAAACAAGGCAGCTCGGCTAGGCTTGAGCTCGATCTTAAAGTTAAACGCGCCAAAGATCAAGTCAACGAGCCGAGTTTAGGTTGAGTTTGACCCGGTTATAAAAATAAGCTAATTTGACTCAATTAATTTCAAATCTAGTTTTTCTAACTAGATTTATTCAAGCTTTTATTAAGCTAGCCATGTACATGAGCTTTGAGTCCCGAGCTTAACAATTCAGTGGGGAAAAATAAACAATCTTTTATTGCTCTCCTATTCTTTCTTTGAAACTTTCAAAAATACATGTCAACCACTAAACTCATGCGTGGGCCATTTTATTGAAAAACCTTGTGGACCACCAACTTTTCTTTTATGTGTTGTTCACGAAAGGCATCTATGCTTCTTTAATTGTAATGGCCCATTCAAGACTGTAAATGAAAGTAAAGGACAGAAAGAGACCATTTTATATTGAGAAAGTACTGGGAAATTTTGAAACAAAGAACTTCCAAGGATTTTAAAGGATTTTATGAATTAAAGTTTTCAGCTTTGTCTCTTGCATATCTAATCGTCGGACGATGTGTCAGGGAATACCGCCGATGAGTTAGTAAACCAATCGGATAACGACGCATGGACGGAATACGCAGGGTTGATGATGCATTAAGTGTTAATTTATGGTTGACGATGCGTTAAGTATTAAGTTATGGTTGAAGATGCATTAAATATTAATTTATGGTTGACGATGCGTTAAGCATTAATTCTTAGTGTTTCGTCAACCATGCGTATTCCGGTCACGCGTCGTTATCCAATTGGTTTACCAACTCATCGGTGGTATTTCCTTGCACATCGCCGACGATGAGATACGTGAGGAACAAAGCTAGAAACTTTAATTTAAAGGGACAAACTTGGAATCTCTTTCTATAAAGGAGCTATTTTGAGAATATTCCCGAAAGAATTTCGTATTATTTTTTAGACTGAATTTTTCTCAAAGCATAATACTACGTTAAAAAGTGTACCAACCCATCATAAATTGTTACAATGTAAAAATCTTAGGGCAGAAACTCACAAATTACCGATGTACTGTTGTAAACTAAAATTTCAAGGTGCACCGTTATACATCATTATATATTGTACAACTAATGGCACCTTAATTTTGTAAAATTATACCAATATTGAACTAAGAATACAAATATACAACTTTGTGGTGGAATTAAAAACCTAATTATGCTATAAGAACATGATTTGTGTTTTAGCTGAACAAAATAAAAGTCAACTATGGATGTATATTACTCCTTTGTTCCTCTTCGTCAAATATTGGCGTTTCATTGCACTTAGATCAAGGGTCTACATTTCTTATTTTCTTTGTACACACTACCATAATCTTTTTAGTATAACCAAGATTAACACACACATGTGCGTGTAAGGTAAAACATTTATGTACAAGATTCCAACCCCCATGTTGTTTATAATTCAAGACAAGGACATAACAATGTAACATTGTACTGTTTGAAGAGTTAATGGGTATTAGTGAATTATTGATAACAAGCCAAAAGTTAAACCGACGTAGTTCAGGTTATTTGGTTCGATTTATTTTGTTTTTGATGTTTACAGGTCTAGCCGATATTCAACCCTAACAGCAATTGGTTTTCGGGTGATTTGGTAGCGGGTTTGTTCAGATTGCTTTAATCAGGTACAAGTAAAGACGACAGACTATCATTGGTAGATGTGAATTCAACAACAATTTTCCGTGTTCTGAAATAGCGAGAATTCACTATTTATAGGTTGTTTTCTTAATTTCGTTTTGTGATTTTTAGAAACAAACTGGGAAAGGCAATTTGACACTACTAAAAATCATCACGGCAGATATTTTTCGCAAACATGGGAATTAATTTTGGAAAGTTAACTGTTTTCAGAATTTGCCGCTCGTTAGAACATAATATCATTTACCTAACCATACTTTAATAATTTAGAGTTTCTAACCTTTAAAGAACTATTTTTTTTCATATCTTGGCATATTTATTTCCTATCATCCCTGCCCAAAATAAGACTTCCAAGGCCAAAACATAACATCCAATTTAACACTAAAACAAAAAAACTTTTCGTCCACAATCTAAGAAACAATATTAAAACCTCAAAATATGAAGATCAACATAGCAAAAACCCAAGCATTGTAACAATAAAGATGAGGCTTAATCAAAGAGAGAGAAACCCATGTCATCATCACTCTCCTCCTTCTCTTCCTTCTTCTCTTCAGCTGCAGGTGCCTCAGCAGCTGCCGCACCTCCAGCTGGGGCAGATGCTGCAGCAGCACCACCACCGAAAGAAGCTCCACCACCTCCACCAATAATCACCTACACAAACAAACAAATTAACCACAGATTAACAAACTAACAACCATTCAACCAAATATCAACAAACTAAAAACCAATTAGCTGTGTAATAACAAGCTAAAAACCAACTAAAAACGCTTTAACAACCGAAAAAACCAATTAACTGTGTATTTACAAACTAAAAACCAATTAACTGTGTATTAACAAACTAAAAACCAATTAACTCTGCATTAACAAACTAAAAACCAATTAGCTCTGCATTAACAAAGAATAAACCAATCAACTGCATATTAACAAACAATAAACCAATCAACTGCATATTAACAAACTATAAGCCAATCAACGTCATATTAACAAACAAAACCAATTAACTGCATATTAACAAGCTACTATAAAAACCTAACTGCATACTAACAAACTAACAACCATGTAACTGCTTGTCGACTTTGGTTAACCAACTTGACTAGCACGTAAAAAGACAACTTAAGCAAATTGGCGTTAGTGAACACTAAATAAAATAATAACCTAGTGTCATGGCGAATCAAAAACCGCTAGAACCTGACTTCTATAATATGATATAATTGAAATTCAATACTAAATGCCATCATCCATTATTTTATATCAGTACGGCAACATAAAAACTGCATCAGCTAATCATATAAAAGTCAGCAAAATGAGTATACGCCATAACAAAAACCCTAAAATCATCCTAAAGCTTCAGAGTTAAATTCCAATATTAGTTTCACCAGAAACACTAAACTGAATCATAAAACAGTGATAAATTATTGCCTCTAAAAGTCAGCAAAATGCGTATACGCCATAACAAAAAACCCTAAAATCATCATAAAGCTTCAGAGTTAAATTCCAATATTAGTTTCACCAGAAACACTAAATTGAATAATAAAAACAGTGATAAATTATTGCCTCTAATAAAAACCCTAACAATATCATATTGTCAAAAACTTAAAATTAAATAACAATTTCACCTAAAAATACTAAAGTTGAATCAATAAATCGGTAACATCCGCGTTAATTTGACGAACATAACACATATAACAACTCAAATTCACAACAACTAATAATTAATAGTTAACTACACAACTAATTCTCCACTAATCAACATCAACACTACCAGATCTAAACAAAAGCCGAAATCAATTCAAACAGATCTAAGAATAATAGTAATAATAATATACCTGAAACACAGCTGAATCGGGGAGCACATAGCTGAAGGAGGACTGAACACCGCCGGAAGAGTCGCAGGAAAGAGCAGCGTTAACAAGCTTCCTCTGAAGAGCGTAGGTGGAATCGGCGGAGCCTTCAAGGTCTCCCTTAAGCTGCTTGGCAGTCCACTCGCCGCCGGAGGATTTGCATACGAAGGTGTAAACTCCCATCTTCCGGTGGTTTGTTTGCTGAGTGAAATCACAGGCGACGGCGGGGGGGGGTGTACGGTTCGTGAGGGTTTGTTGTGTGTTGGTTTTTTGGGGTTATATAGGTGTGTCGTTGGAGAGAGGGGAAACCCTAGTTTGTAAGGAAAGGACGTCTTTGCCCCTTGGATTCATTGTCGTAAGATTGGGTTAAGGTACGTAATAAGATTTTAATGTGAATTATTATTACATTTAATAAGATTTTAATTTGAATTATTATTACATTTAATAAAATTTTAATTTGAATTATTCAAAATTGGGAATTGATTTGATAAAAATATATTTGGAAAACATTTATCACAGCTAATGAGATTATTGTTCGGATATATGATCAGCTATGAGATTAGTTTTTTAAAAAAAAGTTGTGAGCGTAGAACTGCAATAATATTAGGTGATACCTGACTCAAAAGCAGCATACGGTTTATGTTTTCTTTTTACTTTTATATTCTTTTGTTTTTGTTAATAGAATAATCTACTAATTCACTAATTTTGCTTTTCACACATCTAATTTCTTTGTGTAATATAATTATCTAAGAATTAAGATAGCAAGAAACATATTTAGGAATCCCTAGTGAGTAATTTTTAATAGACTCCCGAGCATACCTATATTTTGGTGGTATGTTCATACTTTAGAGTAGGGCTGTTCATGAGTCAAGCCGAATCGAGCGAAGGCTTGCTCGTTGCTTGGCTCATTTACAACTGAACCGAGCCGAACGACTGAAATTCGAACCGCGCGAAAATCGAAATGAGCCAAAATCAAATCAAGAATTTTTCGATTGAACATCAAGCGATTTTCGAGTATTATTTATTTCTTTTACACTCTAACAATTTTAATAAAAAAAACAAGTTTGAATGCTGTAAATAATATATTTTGTAAACAAATTAGTAGTTTTTAGATAAATGTGTAATATGTTGTAAATTTTTAGGAGAATTAAGCTTCAGTGAGATATAATGAACATGTAAACAAACTTCTAATATTCTGAAAACTTGAATCAAACTAATGAAATTATAAAATTGACGGCATATGGATAATTCAAAAGAGTTTAAAAAATTGTTACTTGTATTTTATGTGTGTTGTCTATATATTTATATATTTGTTCATATATAATTATATAAAAATAGATTAAAACTATTCGAGCCAAACCGAACCGAGCAGACCTTTGCTCATTGCTTGGCTCGTTTACAAACCGAACCGAGCAAAGCGGCTCGTTTACAATCGAGCGAAAAAACGAGAGAGCATTTTCCGAGCGAGCGACGAGCAAGTTCGAACGGCGAGCGGTTTGGACGGCCCTATCTTAAAGCATTCCCATTTCATCCATAAAAAATATCTCCTGTCTTTATAATTTAAAAGAACTTTCCCTTTATTTGCTTCATCCTATCCTCTATTTATATGCCCTAACTCTAAATAATGAAAATATGTTACAGTAACTTTTCAAATATGAAAAGCTACTGTAGTCCTCCCCATCTCAACAACACGTATTTTCAGACGCCCATCTCATCACTTCTCCCGCTCATCTTTCTAGGGGTCATCGGCCCAAATCGAAGGTGATTGATTCCCTCTGAAACAAATATTCAGACCTCTTTATCGTCTCCATTCCCTCTGAAGCAAAGCAAACACCAAATTCAAAGAGTTCTGGTTTGAATCGAAGCAATTGGTGCCCCTATGTTCATCGATACAAGCTGCAACAGGTGCCTCTTTCTCTCTTTATCTTTCAATTTCATTATGTTTATTGCGCCATGCGTGGAACTGTCACATCCCGACTAGTACAATGCGGAAACGTAAGACGGGAATGTAACAGACACCTCTGGTATCAACAACATTGTTTATAAAGAAACATTACAAACTAATTTACATTATATTACATTGATCTATCTTTGTTCACAACTATGTGTTACAACAAAATATGTTCGTTACATTATTCTATTCGTACTAATAACCTTGCGTCTATTCACATAGCATCAAGCACGATCCACGACGGGTAGTACATCATCACATTATTCCAACTTTGGTTCCATTCCTGAAAAGCAGTTTAAAACGGGTCAACTACTAGAGTTGGTGAGTTTCACAAGTTTCAAGAAAACAGTTATGAATATTCACAAGTTAACACTTATAATCGTGATATAAGTATGTATGTATGTGTGTATGTAAATGATGTAATTATGCTAAGCTACAGTGAAGCCTTGACTGTTTGTGCTGCGTGCATCCATTTCCCACGCCGAATCAACCACTGTGGCTCTCCTTCCACCCACAACATACCCCGGTAGCTATGTCTAACACTACATAGCCTGTTAATATAAGTATGATCATGTGCAAACGGCGCTATGTGACACGGCAACCAGGCCGATTCCGTTTGGGTTTGTAAAACCAATAGTACTATTCACAAGCCACCGGCTCGAAGTTAATCACTGTGATCGTGGGGACTTTCGTGTGTTAGCACTTAGATAATTCACATCATTAAAAGTTTCAGATATGTATACGTAATCAAACATGCTTTTCACCCCAAAAGTTCGTAAAACTGTTTAAAGAGTGGGCTCATGAAACTCACTGTTTAGTAGATAATCAGCACTGTGTCAGCTCGCGGTTTTTTCGATTCGGTATCACTAGTTCCTATAATCAATATTATAATAATATTAAGACAAAATGGCAAAAGACGTCCTTTACGTTTGACCTGATTTTCATTAGACGTCCTTTAATGAAAGAAATAGCAAAAGACATACATCATGTTTCAAATTTGTTTTACGTTACATCCTTTGTCACTAACCCAGTTAATTTTTCTTGTTAGATCTGAACATGTGCAAGGAACATGAGGGCAGTGTGGTAATTTTACCCCTTTAAACCCATACCATCTATCCATTTTAACAATTATAATCCTCCCCATACCATCTTCTTTCTCTCTCCCTGTAAAACCCAGAACCATCACCAACCAATCACCACCACCACATGCCACATGCCACCACCACCACTTTCCGCCGCCATCACCACCCATTATCACTTGCTGTTGCAACCGCCAATTTCCACCGGCAACAAAAGGTTGAAATTGAAAAGAGATTTGGGAGGTCACCAAATATCTAAACCCAAACCCTAAAGCATTTCACCGGTTGCAAACCCAAATCCCTTATTGATTCTCAATTATCTGCAGGTTGTTGCAAACCCTAAATTTCTTTATATCGATCAATTAACAAAAATCTAAACTATTTGCATACCCGTGTCCATCTTCGTTGACATTTTTCGGATGAAAGTGACCCATCAGTTGCTACTGCCACCGTAATAGCCACCATCCCTTCTACCGGAAACCCCATGCCGATGCAAGGTGTGGCTGGAAAACTGAAGGTCACCGGAGCATCGGGTTCAATTCCACATTTGGCGGCGAGTTCATCCAATCCGGCGCTGGTAAGGCCAATAACTATGGTTCATTTATCTTTGATTTTAAAGGGTTTAACTTTGATTGGAAAATACGACTCACTAATAACCATAATCAAAACCAGATTGGTGATATTGGGATTAATAGGATGTCTTCAAATTGTCAGCTACCAATAGTTTACTCATATATGGGTTTCGGGCGTGTTGTGGGAACCTTCACATCGTCGGAAATACCCGGCGGCTTCATCCTCCGACAAAATGGTTGGTTGTAGGGAACCGTCGTGGTCAGTGGTTGCAGCTGCGGCAGTACGGTGGTGAATATGTGGTGCAGAGAGAAAGATGGAGTGGAGAGAAGGGGTTGTTGTTGGTGGTTTAGAGAGAGAGAGGGAAAGAGAGAGAGAGAGAGAGAGAGTTAAAAGAGTTTTTGGGTTTTATTTTACTTTTATTTATTAAATAACGTGTAAAATGACAATACTACCCTCATGTGCTTTGCACATGTTCAGATTTAACAAGAAAAATTAACTGGGTTAGTGACAAAGGACATAACGTGAAACAAATTTGAAACATGATGTATGTATTTTGTTATTTCTTTCATTAAAGGACGTCTAATGAAAATCAGGTCAAACGTAAATGACGTATTTTGCCATTTTGTCTAATATTAATATTTTAATATTATTATAATCTCAATACTAAACTGGGCTATATATATAATCTGGGTATAGCTGGAACGCCTAGAAAGTGTCAATAGGCTTAGGTTGTGATGTTGCTCAATGTCTAATACTTAAAACCGAACTTGGCTCGGTTTCCCCGTTTTCCCAACTGGGCCAAGTTGTTCGTTTATGCGTTCAGAAAACAGTTATGGGGAAGTAAGCTTGTGTAAATGTGTTGGTCGATAAAATGATTAAGTTATAAAGAAAGATCACATATTGGGGTTCTGGATTCGCTATGGGCCCGTTTCCGTTTATTCAGTTTGATTTGAGGAGAAACGCGCACAATCTATCCAGATTGTCCAGGTTTCTCATAAAAAAGTTCGTTTTCACTTAATTAATCCAAAAATATGATTTTTTATCACTCCCGGTGTTCTGATAATACTGCAGATTCGTTAATCACGAACTTGCCGGTTTTTATCAGAATTGAGTTTGTTTAATATTCAAATTAGCATAATTAATTAACCGTTAATCATTAAATTATGAAAATTTAGTCACTTATCAAATAAAATATGTATATTTTTATAAAAATATTTCTGGAATTAATTATTGATTTATTAATTTATAAAAATTCATTTTATCAGCTATATTTAGCCTGAAAATCGTCCGTTTATCCCAAACGATTTCCAAAATTTCCACAAAAATTCCTGAATGCTCAAATTATATCCCAAAAGCATCTGCGTCAATTACAGAATGTAACAACCTTGTCCAATATTCTTTTCGGGCCAAATTCGGCTATAAAACTCATACGAACGCATATGCACAAAACACACTTAGACTTTTCCAAATGCTTCCAAATTTCATATGTGATAATATACCAAATCTGAGTTCTCAACAAAATTTCATATTTTTTGAATCATTTTAACTATTTTTCCCAATTAAACGGCCCAGTTCGGTAATAAATTCGCCAAATATTCTCGGATGGTCGAAAAAATACCAAATTTGAACAGGGACTCAATGATATTGTCCCTGAAAAATTTCAAGACCTAACAATATGCACATCACAACCTTAACCTAAACATCCCGTAATCACGTGTTTCGGTATTACCTTAGCGGGTTTAGCTCGTTTTTGCCTTTCTAATCAAGGTTTCAAGCTCTTGTGCTTCTATACAGGCTAAATACAAGTCCTATATCATAAACCAAGCAAATTTTCATCAACATAACAGCCCTTGACTTAGGGTTTCGGCTAGGATGTAAAAACGAACTTTTGAACCGTAAAAATGCCGTTTCAACCCTCTAATCCGTGTTTATGGCCAAAAAAACTATCAGACCAGGTTCCTAACCATGTGTATGATCAAAACATGTTTTTGGACCATTTTTAGGATTTTTGCATGGTTAGGAATGATTTTTGGTAATCAAACTATGTTTATATGATATTAAACATAATCAAAACAAGTTAAAAATAATAAAATACCTAAGGATGCTTGAAAGTTTGCTGAAGAAATTAGATGAGGAATTCCAGATTTGTGAGAATGAGTGTGTAAAAAGATCTTGTGGTTATTAAATAATAAACTAACTTAAGGGTGAAGTTTCCCCTATGTTGCGGCCGGACAAAAATTGGGCCCTCCTTGGGCCCATTTTGGCCCAATCATCTGGTTTTACATGCCCACAAGCCCAAGTCCAATTTTATTTCGGGTTCGGTTTTTGGCGCGAAAATTATATCGGGTACGAAAAACAGAGCGAAAATATTGGTGCATGATGTCAGTAGTTCAGTGTCGAGTGTCTGTAATCGTGTTAGTTAGATTTGAGTTTTGTATGTAAGCGAAGTTACTAACAAGTTCGCTTATATAGGCGAACTTGTTAGTCAAGCGAAGTTAGGGACAACTTCGCCTGAACATGCCAGGCGAAATTGTCGTGTCTATATAAGCCATTTGTATACGGCTTATTCATAGAAGTTAATACAATCAGAGTTTATTCGTGTATTTCGAGTCAGAGAGTTTTATCCAGTGATCATAGTATCACGTGTTTACGGTTGGAATACAACGTGTGTTTGGTTATCGTATCGTGTGTTAGTTCGTATTGTTTTCTATACTCGTATCGTCTTACGTAGGGATTCCGCACCTACGTAGTACGCGATATCTCGTGTAGATCCGGCTGGGAACCTACAATTGGTATCAGAGCTTTTGCTCGATTGTGTGGTTCGGGATTATCACGCGGGTATAGAAATCGTTCCGTTCGACTATTCGCGGGACGAGTTTTCTGAGCTTTTGTGCTATACTCTCCTCCTACAATCTTAAACAACCCATAACACCTTCACAAACCTCGAAAAACCCAGAAATCTAATCTGCAGAAACTTCGTGTTCATCAGGCGAAGTTGCCGTCACTGTTAGTAGGGTTTCGGTGAAGATATAAGGTTAAGCGAAGTTATCCACAACTTCGCCTACCTCTTCAAGTTCGCTTACCTCAAGCGAAGTTACCCACAACTTCGCCTACCTCCCAAGTTCGCTCAACTTAGGCGAAGTTATTCTCAAGTTCGCCAATCAGGCGAATTTAAAAAAGTGAGCGAAGTTACAAATTCACGCGAAGTTAAGTCTTAAGCGAAGTTATTCACAACTTCGCCTACAGAGCTGTTTGAAAATAAAATTTTTGATTTTCGGATTTCTTTGAGTTTTGAGAAAGATGTCTTCGATAAACATTACTGAACTGGTAAAGATGGAATTAGAAGCGGGGTCGGCTACAAAGGCACCTAAGATGCTTAAGAAAACTGATTATGTAGCATGGAAAGATCGTTTTGAACAATATGTCAAGTATCAAGATGCCAAGATGTGGGTGTGCATACAAGATGGTTACATTCCACCTACTGCTGAGTATGAGGGTCGTGATCAAATCAAGAAATACAAAGAGATGGAAGAAGAGGAGAAGAAAATGTATGAGGCAGAAAGCAAAGCTCATGCAGCAATTACAATGGCTCTTCCACAAGAGATACTCCACACCTTCCGAAAGTATAAAACTGCTAGAGAGCTTTGGGAAGCACTTGAGAACCGGTTTGAGGGCAATGTGGGAATCCGTGCATCGAAAATTAAACTTCTAAAAACCCAATTCTCGGTCTTCAAGTATCTGAAAAATGAATCACTTGATGATATCATCACTAGATATTATCATCTGATGACTGAACTCAGCAACTATTCAATTGCTTACAAAGAAGATGAGATAGTTGAAAAGCTTCTTGATGCTCTCCCACCGAAATGGGAGATGTATACTGTGTTGATGAGAGAAGATAAAGACTTTGCTGACTATGACCTGGAGACAGCAGTTAACAAGCTAAGAACGTTTGAACTGAATATGGTACGAAAGGAGACACCTACCGATCAGGTTCAAGATCCGGGTATGTATGGTGCAAAGGTTAACTCTGGATCAAGTTTGAAAACTGAATCATTTGCTTATTACTCTAAGGGAGAGTCAGGCGCTAGCTCAACACATGAAGGACATGTATCTCTCAACATGAACGGTGATGTGTGCTTTGTAGCTGGAGGATCAAATGCTTCTCAACCTCAAGCGAATAAGAGTAGTTTTAACCCAAGTGTTTCAAACAACAACTACTCGAAGATGCCCATGAGTGTTAAATCTGCTGAACAGCAGTTTGCTCTCTATGCATCTTTTATTGCTTCGTATGAGAACTACATTCAGGGTAAGATTGTTGATCCTGCAATTTTGGATGAAGATTATGATCAGATCGATGCTGATGATCTGGAGGAGATGGATATGCAGTGGCAGATGGCTATGATTGTCAGAAGGGTGAAAAGGTTCATGAAGAAGACTGGCAGGAAGTTTGTCGGAGAGAGGCCAGGGTTTGATAAGTCGAAGGTACGCTGTTACAACTGTCAGCAGAATGGCCACTTTGCAAAAGAATGCAAAAATGAACGTGTAGAACGCAGTCAAAACAGATCTACACAGCAAACTGGTAGTGGTAATGACGATAGAGCCATGATTTCCAGACAGAATGAGGAGTATAACTGGAATCTGCATGTTGAAGAAGTATTTGAACAGACAAATTTGGCAAAAATCGAAACTGCAGATAGTGAGAAGGGAACTGGCGAAAATGAAGCTTACATGGCAGATGTAGCAGACCAGCTCTCCGAGGTAAGTATCGAACTCCCTTGTACTAAGTGTGAACATCTGTCTAAACAACTGACAACTATAACTGATCAGTTTGTTAGTTTGGATGCGCAATTTAAAACTTTAAAAGAAGATCATCATTTCACTAAAGCTAGAGAAAATAGTTACAAAGTAAAAATTAAAGCTAGTGAGAAAGATATTAAAAGTCTTAAAGCAAAGCTTGCTGAAAAAATTCAAGTGATTGATCTTAGCTATGAGGTTCTAGAAGAGAAAACCAAACTAATAGCTGAAAGGGGAAAACAGATAGCTGATCACCAGGTAAAAGTGGTGGAACTTAACAGGAAACTGGAGCAATTCAGAAATTCCTCCGCTATACTTGATCACCTCGTTAGTGATCAAGGTTCCCCAAAAAGGGGAGGAATTGGTTATCATGAAGTTCCACCACCTTTCAATCATAATTACACTTATGACCCTAGTAATCAGAAATCTGTTGATGTTGACTATGGTCAGACAGTTCCAGTTCAAGTTACTACTAAAGAACCAGAAGTTAGTAAGCCTGTTGCAAGTATTAAGATTTCTGCTCCGAGTCCTGTCTCATCTAACTCAGAAAAGTCCTCTGAGTCGTGTGAGACAAAACAAGAGGAAGTGTTACCGAAAAGTGGAGAGAAAAATAAAACACCTGAAAAGAAGTCTCCACTAAACCCGTATGTCCCACCATATGTGAGACAAACGGGCAGTAATACAGCCTCAACATCAAAGACAACTATTGATAATAAAATTGAACACAGGAGTTGTTTTAGATGTAATCAAATAGGACACCTTGTTGCTGATTGCCCTCTGAAGCAGAAATTCAGAGGTGTGAGGACTTCAAAATCTGAGAAAAGAACTAACGGTAATCAATAAAATGGTAAAAATGAAAACCCATCAAATTTCAGAAAATGGACTAATTCAGGTTTTCAAAAAAATAGATCTCAGTTTTACACTGCTAATAACCAAACCTTAAATAATAATTCTTTTAATTCACGAAGGTTTGGATGGCCTCATAGTCAATCCACAAGAAGGTATCCTGTTATGACTCACATAAATTATTATGATACTAACTTTGGACAGCCAAGGTACGGAATGTATCGACCCAAGACCAATCGGTCTTGGGTCCCCAGATTTTAATCATCTGCTTTAATCGTGCAGGAACAGTTGAACAGGGCTGCCAACAATCAATGGGTTGTGGGTTATGGTCTGAATTTCTCACTTACTCCTATTTGCATTGATAACACTGCTGCTATCTCAGTAACTAACAATCCCGTGAAGCACAGTAAAACTAAACATATTGACATACGTCATCATTTTATACGGGATTGTGCTGAGAAGAAGCTGATTGAGCTCGAAAAGGTTGACACGTTAGATAATTTCACTGACTTGTTCACGAAAGCTTTTGACAAGACTAGATTTCAAAACCTTGTTGAGCTGAATGGGATGATCAATCCTGAGTAACCAAGTCATATGTTTGTGTTTAAAAAAAAAAAAAACGTCACTATCGTTTAGAATTATGTCGGTTGCCTCAGTTTGAAGGACATGTCTTCAGATATGTTTGGTCCTCATTTCTACTTGTAGAATATGAGGATAGCCATTAACCAGATGACTGGAAGTGACCGGGGCGGTTTATGATGAGTTTTCATTCTTTCGCTGAAAATTAGTCGATCATACTTAGTTAGAAGGACACATACTAGTATGTGGTCGGTCCAGCTGATCCATTGGATCTTCGGGATAGCCGTTTCCCTGAAGACTTTGATTTGGTCGGGGCGAGTGATGTTAAAATTTTTCTTTAAGAGAGATGAAATTATTTTTCAAGTCTACTACTTCGTAAGAAGTTACTTTACTATGATTAACAGAAAATTGATCCAACCTTGGAAAATGATAGATATACTGATTCTGTGTGCTTAACTAGTGAAGTTATTAGGCCTAAAAGACTTTAGAACAGTCATTGTATGTCATGGTAGCTTTTTATGGTGCGTAAAAGTAGAAGTGATACTAACTAAATCTACTCGATTTTATGTGGAAACTCCTTAAGAGTTGTGCATGTCTTCATACATATCTTTCCGAATGATAGGCAGAAAAGCGATTACCCAGTCATACACGAGCCCGTGAGTGTTCTGATTCCCGTGAAGATAGAGTGTCAAGACGCTGCAGTGATCCAGATTCGGGACTTGCAGTTATTTTCTACTTGAAGTTGTGTATATACATGTTTGGTTAAAAAAAAAAAAATTCTAGAGTTCATAATGATAATGATTATCAATCAAGACACAAGAAGGTGAACGGGAAACAGAGTCTAAGATCGAAGAGCAATTACTACTTAATCAGACACTACGGGTCGAGGTCAATTCGGGGTGACTTGGGGAAAGCCAAATACGCCTTGAGAATAGATAGGAGGCATCATAATCTCTGAGTTGTTGCCCACTTAAGTTTTTGAGCTTAATTGAACCTAACTCGTATCACAGAAACGATGAAAACCATTTTAAGTAGATTACCTGCTTACAACCTGTTTCTTTATGTCATAATACAGCTGAACACGGATCTGTGTGACAGTTACGGAATTAGTATGATTCCTATTCGGATCTTTTCTAAAACATGGTAGTCCCTGTCGAGACTGAAATTTGATCCCGTGTACTTTAATTTTTCAAATTTTTGTTACTTTTGTATTTGTTTGATTTTATACCTGGTTACTTGGTCTTGATCGTATCATTTAACGCTTTAAAGGATGTTTTTTAAAACTTTATTGAAAATTGTTAAAAGTGTAGGGGTTTGTTTTGTAAATACAGGCGAACTTGTTCATAACTTCGCCTGGAATAGGCGAAGTTATCGATAACTTCGCATGTACTAACTTTGACCCTATATAAAGGAATTTAAAGGTCAAACAGTTTCATTATTTCAAAATCTCAGCGAACTTATCCCCTGAACTTCAGCGAACTTATCGATATCACAAATCTGTTTTTGTTACTTCGATTCTAATCAGATTAAAGGTGTGTAGGGTTTATAGTATCGTATAATCAATGTTTTTGAGGTTGATCATCGGTCTTTTCGACTCGATTCTCGACCTCGTCTTTCGTAACCTTAAACACCCGATTTCAAACTTGTTTTTACGTGATAGTAAACTACTTGAACGTCTAAAACTTCATAAAATCATGTATTTCGGAGTCCTCGATCTCCGAAATCATCATCTACACGTCGTTCAAAATCCCTAACTGTTGCCGATTCAAATTCGGCGAAGTTACAGTTTAGGCGAAGTTATCCGTAACTTCGCCTGAGGTTTAACTTCGCCTGATTATTGATTTTGAAACAGTTTATGAGGTGATGTTGTGATTAGGCGAAGTTATCAGTAACTTCGCCTGGACCATTTTACTTAACTATTATCAGACGAAGTTCAAGTTGAAGCGAAGTTGTTTCCCAACTTCGCCCCACCTTTAACTTCGCCTATACAGAATTGATCACAACTTCGCTCATGGTAACAGGCGAACTTGTGATTCGCTTTGACGTTTATCTAACTTAACCTGTTTGTTGCAGATATGGCTGCTGTTGCTGGAGCAGGTGGTGCAGGCGGTGATGACGGAGGTGATCACCAGAGACAGTTCTTCCCGGGTCACAACATGTACATAACATTAGACCCGGAGGCGAGCGGAGTTGATGATTTCCGCGAAATCATCACATTTCTTTTACGCTCGAGGATATTCCACGCGATTACAACAACTCTGCCAATATCCTTGCCCAATATTGAGGATTTCTGGCAGACAGTGGAATACGACTGTAGAGTCGAGCCCCCGGTGATGCGCGCAACAGTCAACAATCAGATTGTTCAGTTCTCTTCTGAACAAATCCGGGCGGCTTTACGATTTGGGAACGAGACAAGGGATGACCCAACCGAGTTTGTAGCTCCTTTCTGTGATGGAGCGTTTTTGAGGATGGGATACTCTGGTCCCTTGGGGGATACGCAGAGGAGGAAAGGCTTTTTACTTGACCAGTGGCGCTTTCTCATGCATGTTATGATCGTTTGCATGTCAGGGAGAAAGGCGGGCACTGATGGCATGGGCGCGACCATGCAGTCAGCGATGACTGCTCTGATATACAACAAGCGATTCAGCTTTAGTCAGATGGTCTTTTATGAGATTGATCGTCAACGAAGAGCGATGGCGCGTGAGCGATTCATCATGTATCCAAGATTCCTTCAAATGATCTTGAATCATGTTGCTCCAACACTTCCTCAGCGCCGTCCGATCCGATATGTAGAGAGTGTGAACAAACGGATCTTCGCCCAATGTAGATCCTCCAGTGCGAGGAGCAAACCTGAGCTCCGTCCTCGACATACTCCACTCTTTGGGTACTTAATCAACCCGGGGTATGTGCCTGCTCGAGGGGACGAGTTTAGGGACCCGGCACCACAATAGGCAGGAGCACCTCAAGCTATACCTGCTGCTCCTGTTGTGTCACCGGAGGAGAACGTGGACCTTGATGCAGAATTTGGTGGTCAAGGCTTCTTTGATATGGATCGGGTGGATCCAGAGGAAAACATACAGGTCTCGGTAGCCCAAGTGTCGACTGTGAATGTTACTAGGACAGCTGCTACGGTGGCTGGTTCTGATTCTGATGATGAAGTGGCAGAGGCAAGAAGGATTATGGTAACTCGAGAAAGACTACATGGGAAAAGAAAGAGAACAGATAATGACAGCGAGTCAGATTATGAGGAAGAGGTACAACAGTTGATCCGGAGGTCAAGAAGGGAACGGATAGGTGCAGGATCAGGAGCCGGTGAGAGCTCTAGGGTGGTACGTTTCACTCCACCAGCACTATCCGGTATGACAATGGTTCCCTCATCCCTACAGGTTACAAGGCCAAGCGCTACGGGTGTTCCCGTGGTGGCTTCCTCGTCTACTTTTGGCCTCCCACCCACTACCTTCCAACTTTCGACTCCTGAGATCGTTTCATTGCCGCCTCCGACCGTTACTCCATCGGAGGTCGTGGCACAATTTATAGAGTCGACTGTTGTGGCCACTGCAGGGCTATCGGTGACGATACCACCTGCGGTTACGTCTATTTCTACTTCTGAGGTCCCGGTGACATCGGAAATCCCTCCTCAGTACACTCAAGATTTATCGCATATGAGGTTCGATTTCGATGCAACCCTATCAGACTCTGAACGAATAGCAGCACTGGAACGGGTCGTGGCAGAGCAGTCAAGGATTAATCTTATCCAGACCCAGGCTATTCAGCGCCTAGTTACAGAGAATCAGATGCAGTCGTCCCTGCTGGTACAACATGGTAAAATCATAGATGCTTTCAAGGAGTTCTTGGCATCTCAGGGGGAGACGAGCTGTAAAGGCGACGAGTTGAGGACCAAGAGACGAAATGATAGAGACGATGATCCCAATGCATCGAAAGATGCAGGTGGTGAGTTGCCAAGAACTGATCAAGCTCTTGGAACTTCCACAACTCAGGGGGAGTCGACATCTGCAGCTGGTGGTGATGATGTGGTGGTGGTGGACATAGAGGAGATGGATGATGTTTTGGTTGGTGACGATGATGTACTACCGAGTGATGTGATAGAGAAAATTGGTGAAGAGATTGTGATTGATACAGAGATAGAATAGGGAGAGATAGTAGAGGAGAATGTGGAGCATGAGATACCGCAAGTCGAGAACGTAGATATGAGTCAACAGATTGGGAATGATGAGTCTGAATGGGAAGAGCAGCCTAGATGGAAGGAAGGCTATGCTCAGTGGTTCGTCAAAACGAAGAAACCGGCGGTTCCTACAATGTTTAAGAAGAGTTACAACATTAAAGGCTATGCTGAAGCGAAGAAAGGAATTATTTGCTGGATATATGATGAGCAGTTGAGGCTCTTCGTGATTAAAAGGTATGACGGTGTTCAGTACTTTAGAAGGATGTTAAGATCGTTGAATACACTGTCAGAATGTGAAGTGAAAGATTTAGCCAGATTGGGATTGATAAACAGAAGTGACGATAATATGGCTAGAGTCATTGGGAAAATTGTGTGGAAAGAGAGTATAAAAGAGAAGAAATTTGAGCTGTTGAAGCCACAAAAGGGAAAACTTGTTGAAGACAAGGATAGAGGTTTGAGAGCTGATGGAAAGCCTTGGATGATTATGAAGTATAAACCGATCCGGTGTTTGAAAGAAGTACCGATGAAGCTAATGCCCAAGGATGTGCTTAATGACCTGAAGTGGTGGTTTGTAGATTGTGAGACAGCTGAGGCAGTGATGGAAGACGAAGATGAACAAGAGCTGCTTAGAGTGTACGATCCGATGCACTTGGTAAACTTATCGCAAGCTGATTTGCAGGTGTTGAATGACAAGAATATATTTTATATTCCTGCTTGGAAAGACGAAGCAATGAAATATCAAAGAGTTGTCTCGGTTTGTGTTCGAGAAGGAGTGCATGCTTGAGGATAGAATATTGAAGATTACAAGACACGTGTTTGAAGCTAAAGAGATGAAGCTACTGCCAAGGGGGAGTCTGTTGGTGCATGATGTCAGTATTTCAGTGTCGAGTGTCTGTAATCGTGTTAGTTAGATTTGAGTTTTGTATGTAAGCGAAGTTACTAACAAGTTCGCTTATATAGGCGAACTTGTTAGTCAAGCGAAGTTAGGGACAACTTCGCCTGAACATGCCAGGCGAAGTTGTCGTGTCTATATAAGCCATTTGTATACGGCTTATTCATAGAAGTTAATACAATCAGAGTTTATTCGTGTATTTCGAGTCAGAGAGTTTTATCCAGTGATCATAGTATCACGTGTTTACGGTTGGAATACAACGTGTGTTTGGTTATCGTATCGTGTGTTAGTTCGTATTGTTTTCTATACTCGTAACGTCTTACGTAGGGATTCCGCACCTACGTAGTACGCGATATCTCGTGTAGATCCGGCTGGGAACCTACAGAAAACGAGTGTTTTTCGGCTATTTTTGTATAAATTTATAAAAACATATTATACGTTTGTAAAATTCGAAAATATTTTCACGGATTGCTTAAATCATTTCAAATAAGTGTTTGGTAAGTCTTTTTCGGCTTAACGTATGATACAATGCTTGGTTTTTAACTATCTTTCGCATTTAAATCTATAGTGGGTAGTTAAACGAGCATATTTTCGTTTAACTTGTTTGCTATCAAACTAAGGCCATAATACTAATATATTAGCTTCTATTAATCGTATATCACTACAGATGCCCTCCCCCCCCCCCCCGGGATATCTGGGTCATAACCCGACCCGTTCGGTTAGTCGTTCGTTCGTTACGTAAAAAGCGTTTATATGCTTAATCGATAAATACGTACTGAGGTGTACCTTGTTTTGGTTCAAATGTCCCAGGAACATTGTTTTACAATCTTATATAGGGATAAAAGTATCAATATATGTTTCATTGTCATCTCTATTTGTAACTAACTTATAGGGATTAATTACTAGCAAATAAAAAGGTGAATATGAACTAAATAGCATTGTTCATTCGTTTTACTTGATTCATAGTTATATGTATATCTTTAATTGTAAATTTATTTCAAAGTTACACAAAAATTCACAAAAACCACTCACTTATATAAAAAGGTTTAACTGTTTGAAACTTATTTAACTTAATCACTTATATGTAATTGTGTTATTATTTATACACATAACAAGTTAAAAGATAATTAAATATAAACATGTGATATTAAATAAAAGAAAATTACAAATGCTCTATGTATATAATTTAATCCTCTCGGGCTCTCTTCATGTTTAACTACAAAAGCTCTCTCAAAGTCAAGAAAAAGCCATAGCACGCAAAGGATGTACCGATAACATCACGAAAGTGTCGTGTATCGGTTGAAATTGGAATTCATGGTCGGGTTAAGTATCCAATGCCTGAAGTGTAACTTATAAACAGGATCAACTAGAAGCATCAGCCTCGCAACCTTATGTATTAAACATGCATGGACTATCCAACCACTAGACCATATTACACGATAATGACGCCTACAATTTGAGGACACATATAACCTATTACAATTTTAAAGAACTTATTTAACTAAAACCACATAGAGATTTATAAACCATAAACAAGAACTCAACATTTATGAAAATGTCAGAGAGAAATCAGAAAGGACTGTTAATTAAGAAAAGTTTAATCAAATGAGAAGTGAGGAACTCTTTGAATAATAACACAATTTTTATTCCTTGTTTTAGGGAAACAAGCCTTGGTGCAATTGTAATGTAACCTAGTAACCTACTCAACTCCCTTGTTTATTATTCAATGCTACTTTTTCTTACCACTTTTCTTCTACTTTCTTGGTGCTAGATATCTGATATAGTGTTTTCAGTTTTTAATTTATTACAACAGATATATCAATTAGGAGTATAATCACATACAATAAACGACCGACACACAGCTGGTTCATAACATCAACGGTTCAGCGGTTCACCCGCCTATATAGATTTTTTTTCTCTCTCACATCTATCCAACTTCCACTGTGGTAACCATAAAACATGGCTACCATCTACACAGATATATAATAACCAAAGGTGCTTTGTCCTTGCGATATCAAGGTGTTGGGCTTTGTCTTTTCAAATGTCGAGGGTTCAAGCCTCTTGGTTATCAAAAGAAGTTGTAATTTAGGAGTAGAGTTAGAGAGTCTGTGAGTTGCCGTTTAAAAAGAAAAAACCTACACAGATAAGGATTCAGAAGTTATATTTTCATGGCGTGACAAATTGAAGCAAGGTTGTGTTCTCTTTCACATTTCATCAAACATTTTCTTCTGGACCACCAGAGAGGCTCACATAACCACTATGATGCTGCCTTTCAACAGGAATGCACTTCAAAACAACTGCAATGGGCATGCTCACAAAACCTATTGCAATGCTGAGCAACCACAGGTCCCAATCTAGGGGCACAGTGCTTGCAAAAGTACCAAGAAACTCCACGATGATGATTTGGAAAACAACGGTCGAGAGCATCACACCGATGAAGACCCAACTGCTCAACATTCCACGAAAAATGTTTATCTCGTTGATATCTCGGCTGTTTACTTCGTTAAATACCTACAAAAGGAAGTTGTGCCGAAAAAGATTTTTTGTTAAAATATATTTTATACTATCTTATTGTTACAAGTATAATTTAATAGAGCAATTTATGAGGTCTTTATGCATTTGAATATAATTCATATCAAGTATCAACTATTTTGATATGTAACTTTATAAGTTTTTCAATTTTAAACACTTGAAAAACTTTTTGAAAGAAAAATTATTTAAAAGGTTTATGAATTAAAAGAGCATTTTGGACAACTTTCATCCATATAAGCGGCTTTTTAGCGTGTCAACTGTGTCGGGTTCACGGGTTGAACTATTAAACCCGAACAAGACCCATATATTTATCCGTGTCAAAGACACACTAAAATCATGTAACCGACCTGTTTAACCCATTAAGAAAATGAGTCAAACGGGTGGTCAGTCAACCATTTTAATTAAATGGGTCAAACTAAACACAACCCCTTTAATCCAACAGGTAAAATACGGTAACTCAAAGTAGTTTCTAGACCTTTTAAATTATAAAAACTATACCTGACAGAAAACAAAGGTGATGAATATGAAAGTATTGAGAATAGCAGTTGCATTATCTCCATGCAAATTCAAAATGGGCTTCCCAGCAAAATTCAACACAAATAGCACAGCCATCTGGTAAACACTTTGACCAATAATATTCCTCCACATGGTCTTTGTGATGAAACTTTCGGTTCGCATAACCGGCTGTCTCTTCATTAGCCCGTCATTTGGCGGTTCAGTAGCCAGCGCTAATGCACCCAAAGTGTCCATGATCAGGTTCACCCATAGCAATTGCACAGCAGTTAGGGGAGCAGACCCTGAAAAACAGCACATAAAAGTGTTTCGGGTCAACTTAACACCACCGAGTTGCTGACCAATTATCCGGCCCATCCATTAGGGGTGTGCATGAATCGGTTTGAGTAGGGAACCAAACCAAAAACCAATAACTCGGCTTATGATTTGGGTTATATTATTAAATTCTTTTAAATTAACCAGCGTTTAAAATAAAAAAAATGAAATTCCATAAATTTGTTTCAGTTCGGTTCGGTTTTTAGGAAAAATAATGAATTTAGTTTTAAATCTTTTTGTTAATTAATAATTAACTGGGTTAGATCCCGTGTTACACACGGACAGAAAATATATAAAACTTCATATATATATATATATATGTGTGTATGTGTGTGTGTGTGCGCGCGCGTGCGTGTTTGTTACATACATTTTAACGAATTGTAAACGTCAGATAATCTAGCATTATTATTATTATAAGGTATCACATTGTTATTTTAATTAAAAGAACCCCAAATATAAAGACAAATAGAGAAAATAACAATTTAAAATCACAATTCTAAGTCATGCCACATATTTCTAACTTATACCATGAAACAAAAAAGACATATTAGTTAAAACTTCATCATCTACTGAAGTCATATGTAAGTCATGTGTTATAAAAACTATTTTTATTGAAATTATAAAACATTTAAGTACATAACATAAAAAATGCTAAAAATATAACTATAACAATGAGATATAATTATAATTGTTATTAAATCGCGCGTTTAATAAAGCCACAATATAATCCAAACCTCATGACTTAAACCCTCATTTCAATCCAAACATCCAGTCCAAACGTTCATAAATAATTTCCCAAAATCCAAAAAAAAAAATAATAAATAACAAAGTCTCAAAATTAAAAAAATAACAAATGAAAACAATTAATTGTCTTAGTACTCAATAAATGATGATTATAACAATTTATTTTGAAACTTTCTTCAACTTAGGAGTTAATGTTTAAAATTAATGTTCAAATTAACATGTGGAAATTATATAAATGGAAAATTGATGAGTTGGAAGCCTATGTGGACATGCTAGTTGAATGTCATGTGAAAACCTTGTATTGCTTTAATAGTATAGTAAGATTGATTATTATACATTTGGGATAAAGTATTTAGGTAACACTATCTATTAAATTCTTTTAAATTACTTACATTTAAAATAAAAGTTGAAAACCAATAAATTTGGCTCGCTTCGGATTTTCCTGTCACATTTACATGCAAAACCAAAACCGAACCAAAATTCGGTTTTAAGAAAATATAAAACCAAAGGGTCGGTTTTTGTTTGGGTTTGTTATTTCGGCTTTTCCGATTACAAATAGGATTTTTCGGTTTCATGCAGATAAAGAACAACGCACCTGTGATGCATGCAGAAACAAAGTTTATCATCAAAGCAACTATATTAACTGTTAACTGAAACTGCACAAACTTTTGAATGTTTATGTAAACTGCACGTCCCCATTCGGCTACTTTAACAATTGTTGCAAAATCATCATCCATGACAATGACGTCAGCTTGTTCTTTAGCAACCTATGGATGCATGACACGTGGCGTACCAGATTCAGAATTTAATATCTGAATCATTTGAAACAGAAAATAAGAGATACCAAGTTACCAACCTCTGTTCCTGCTATCCCCATTGCGAATCCGATATCTGATTCATGCAACGCGGGTGCATCGTTTGTCCCATCACCAGTAACTGCAACTACCTCGGATAAAGCCCTCAAGTTCTTAACTAACTCCAACTTGTCTGTTGGTGATGATCTGGCCATGACCTGTACATGTGGAAAAGCAGTTAAAAGTTCGGTGGCGGCAGTTAGATAACTCGGTTGGGCTGACCTGTTAACCCGTTGTTTGTCAAAATGGATTTGGATTGAAAACAGGTTACTTTATAGTATGGATGCCAACAGGTCGGGCTGACCAGCAAACCATTTTTTTTTGTCAAAATGGATTCGGGTTGGAAAGGATTACTTTCTAGCATGGGTGCAAATGGGTCGGTCTGGCCCACTAACCCCTTTTTGTCAAAATTGATTCGGGTTGAAAATGGGTTACTTTCTAGTACGGGTTACTTTCTCTTTTGTTATAAGGTTCAAACGGGTCCACAGGGGGGGGGGGGGGGGTGACCCACTCAACCTTTTTCTTGTCAAAATGGATTCAGGCTCACTTAGTTGTCATTCTTGGAAAAAGTTAAGGTTATTACAGAAAAACAATATTAGTTAATATAACTACCAAAATTTAGGAGGCCGTATGCTTTAAAATAGACTTGGGCCTTTTAGCCCATTCAACCCATTTAGAATATTTTAAACCCGTTAGAGATAAAACACAGACCAAATTGGCCCATTCTGTAAATGGGTAAAATTTGCTTCTGCTATAATCCAGTTTCCATCATAAATACTTTTAACTATTTTTGTGATATAATAATGTTTTGTACCTGAATCAATGGTGCAAGGCTCCTCTTTTCTTGATCAGTTTTATTTCTAAACTCAGGTCCTTCAATAGCAACACCATTATCACAAAGTATACCACATTCTTTCGCTATGGCTCTAGTCGTATTTATATTATCACCCGTAACCATACGCACAGTAATACCAGCTGCCGAACACGTCTTAACTGCCTTTTTTACCCCTGGTCTAAGCGGATCCTTAATACCCACAACCGCAATCAAAGTATACCCCAAAGCAGGAATGCCTTTTTGCACATCAAACTCTCCTTCCACATCAACATAAGCCAAACAAAGAGTTCTTAAAGCCTGATCCGCAAACTCGTTAATCACTTTTGTAACGGCCTTTGCTTTTTCTTCAGTCATTTCAACCAGTTCCAGACTCTCATCTATTATCTTGTCACACATTTGCAATACTATTTCTGACGCACCTTTGCAAAATGCGCGTATTTGCCCATTTGGTAAACGGGTAATAACCGACATATTCTTTTTCTTAGAATTAAACGGCTCCATTTTTAGTAGTTTAATCTCACTACGAACGGTACCAAAATCACCACCTAAAAGCAAACCAAATTCCAATATTGCTGATTCAGTTGGAGTGCCCAAAATGGAAGTTTGACCATTTGCACCTTTGACCACTTCAGACCCTGTACATTCAAATATACACTGTAAAAGAACGGTTGACACGTTTTCGTGTAACGGTAAACGTTCTTTAACAACTTGTATTTGACCAGATACCCATATCTTATCAACCACCATATGATTGGTTGTTAAAGTCCCGGTTTTATCCGTGCATATGCAAGTAGAGGAACCCATCGTTTCACAAGCAGATAAATGTCTCACGAGTGCTTTATCATCCATTAATTTCTTCATTGCAAATGCAAGACTTAACGTGACAGCTAACGGTAATCCTTCTGGTACTGCAACAACAATAATTGTAACCGCAGTCGCAAAATAGTCAAGAATACTCAACGCATCACTCATAGTCCAGCTCGAAAAATTATTTCGCATCGCTTTGTCCACAAGAAACCTCACAATCAACACGAGAAAAGTCAACACTGCAAACACTAACCCGATCTTACCAATAATCGTAGCCACACCGTTTAACTTCACTTGCAATGGGGTCTCGTTTTCCCCTTCGTCACTTAACGTTTCCATTAACTTTTCCCATTCGGTTCGCATACCAACCGCTGCAATGAGCATTTTAGCCGAGCCATCCTGCACTTTGGTCCCACCGAGAACAAATGGTTTTTTCTCGTCTATATGCACAGCTTCACTTTCACCGGTTAAACTCGATTCATCAATTAACAAACTGTAACCGGATATGAATATACCATCAGCAGGAACTTGATCACCAATGGATAAATGAACAATATCTCCAACAACTAAGTCATAAATTGAAACCTTTTTTCGACACCCATCACGCGTTACTTGACACGAAATCTTTTTCTTCTCTTTGTCTAAATCTTTAAACTGTAAAGATTGTCTGTAGTCACTCACAGCAGTAACTGTAACTACTAATAAAATACTTAACAATATTCCTAACCCATCATATAATCCATCTGGAAAGCCTTCAGTTGCGAGGCCGACACCGATTGATACGGCACCACAAACCATAAGGATGATTAGGGTTAGATCATGAAGAGCTTCCCATACAAACATGAAGAAGTTTTTGGAGGGTTTTTCAGTGTATTTGTTGACACCATAAGTTTCTTGTCTACTGGCCAACTCTGTTGACTTGACTCCTTCATCTATGTTGACTTGTACTGCTTCTGCAACTCCTTTGACTCCACCAAGGGATCTTAAGATTTTCACACGGTAGTTTTGGACCATGGAAGCAAGTTTGTCTGGATTATTGTGGAAGTCGGAAACTTTTGCATCTTCTGGATGGTGGTTTGCAGAATGACCAGCTGTGAATGCAGTTTTCAGGTATTAAGACCATATACTTCACGAAACATGGCATTATCATAAGTTAATGACTTTAAATTTGCATAAAAGAAAACATCTTAATGGGAGTCCTAATGCTATACAACAAGTGAACTTGCCTTCTAACTTATACATCTTTAAATATGTATATACGAATGTAATATCAGGCATTTGGGCGTATCATATGAAACTATGAAAGTATTTAGACTCAAATAATTAAAGATCAGTTTATGATTAGAGTTGAGTTATGTTACTTACTAGTGTAATTGGATTGTTTAAGGGTGCTAGAAGAAAATTATCCCTACTTTAAGGTAAAGACATCCTAATCATTAAAGGGGGAAAATGTGTTCACTGATCAAACTTAAAAGAGAATGTAGCAATGGTAAGCATTTCTTTGAAATTTTAGTTTATATGGGCTATGAGTAACTTTTGTGGATGAGTAAATTGGTTACAATTCTCAAAACTCCATTAATGATGTACATGCTATGTATGAATGTTTGGGATTTTTGGGTAATCTAGTGACATGTTATACCAAAGATAATGGGTAAATTTAGTCTGGCAAGTTGTAGCCTGGAGGATGTATCTTCAGTTGAAGTGAACATATGCATAGTGACCATAGGTCAAAATTTGGAATGAAGGACTTAAAGCTGAATGTAGGTGTTAAAGTATTGATAGAATGTAGTTGTTAAGGTATTGATATGAGTCCCAACAACCATCATAGATGTCTAAGAAGTTGATTATGGTTCGAATTAGTTGGAATGATCAACCGGTGGTGATATGCGTTGATATGCTTAAGACTTGTATAATAGATGTGAAAATGTACGTGATCACTCATGTATGTTATGATGCATACTCCATTTAGCATTAGCTAATAAGTTATTAATAATATACTTTCAGGTTAAATGCTTAAAATGAGAGCTAGATCATCAAGTCTTGGGTGAATCATCAAACATATAAAACTTGAGAAATGTCGGTTGTGGTTACAAAATATTAATCTAAGTCGTGTAGATACTTGAACTGCCATGTTTTAAGCGTAGTTGTGATTAACGTAACTTTTATGTTTGACATTATGTAAGTTGAGTAGCGTGTCCACGTGTTCAATATTTCGCAAAAGTTGGATCAATCTCTACAGTAAAAAATCTTTATCGAGTCATAAAAATGCAGGTGTTACAAACGTAGCATACCATCAATAAACCGCAATGCTGCTCTCATAGCCAGGAAGGTAACCCGAAGACTTTCCTGACAAAGGTGAGACATGAAAGAAATGAGAGAAAACATAATTACATTGCTACTTAGGATTAGTAAAAAGTAAACTAGAGTGAAATGATGAATCAAACGTATTGAAATGTTTATTTCTTAAATTATTTTATTCAACAAGCAGGTCACCTAACTGGCTAACTATCTGAACTATTATTATATAAGGTAAATGACTGAATGTCGGTGCCACAGATTGTTTATGTGAAAATTACCTTTGACTTTAAATGCAACTATTTCCACCTACTGACCAAAGTTATTCATTGCTGTGATGGCAAAATGTTAGTAGGTGTGTTAGTGTGGGTTTCATGCTTCGCAGAATCGAATCTCATGGTGGTTACTTGTATATCATTTGTATTTTTGTTTTGTCTATGTTTTGTTTTTTAAATTTCGGTGCCATAGTTAACGGAACCGAAACCGACCAAATTCACGTGGATTCACTGCCGCTACATCTGGACCGACGACACTCAAGTTTTATTTTACAAAATGGATGTTTTTTTGTTTTATTTACTGTTTGAATTCTGGTCCGAAACCATTAGAATTCGCGTCGACACCCAGGACCTACAACGCTCAAGTTTTCCGATGCTCGGGTTTTACCGTTCGAATAAACGACGTTTTAACAATTTTATTTATTTATATGTTAATCTTGTTATATGTTAACAAGCCACTTGCGGCACCTAAGTGGTCTCCCCTGTTTTCTTTTTAATTAAATAATTTAGTTTCTTTTATTTTTTAGTTATTAGTTTATTACTACTACTAGTAACTAGCTGAATTCGTATCGGTTCGCGGCTGCAATGCGTTGGTAATTATTATTTTTAGTTCGTCGCAGTTTTTTTTTAATGCCATCACCTTCGATACCAATCAAATTTGCGTTGGTTCGCAGCCCCCATCCCAGATTTTTGTTCACAGTGGGTTTTGCTGATTAATTAATTTATTTTTTTTGTTTTGTTTCGGTGCCGTAAACTGAAACTGACCAAATTCGTGTCGGTGCGCCACCGCAATGCACGATTTTTTATAAGCCCGGCACAAAGCGCCGGTTTAGTACCTAGTTACTATTAAAATCACTACTAAAGGTATTTTATAATCATTTTTGGAACATAAAATTTAAAATTTAACAAAATACAATTAAAACAAATCTCAAAATATTAAAGTTTTGATGCTCCCCTGTCCACTTACTTTTCCAACTCACTTTCTGCATTTTCTGTAATTGAATCAACTAATAGTTGAATGTGACAGGACCATGTTAGTGGTGCTTAAAGTGAATGAAATTTCTATGAAACTCCTCATATACACAAGTACACAACTGATTAAAATTACAAAAGGACCATTTGGGATGGTTGTTGATGTCATCATGTGACAACATGAAAATTCAACATATTTGATGGATTTGTTCTACCAAATTCTATCCATAGAAAGAAATGGTAAAATCTTTTTTAAATTTTGAAGAAAATAAAAACTACAAGCTTTTTGTTGGTCCAGATGCTGGTGGGTCCCAACCCAACATGCAAGAAACCATGCCGGTAATATTATATCTATAAAAGTTGGTTGCTAATATAAAAATACGAACCATTTGACTTTAACTGTAAAGATTCGTTTTTTCATTAAAATAAAAATAGAAAAAACATATACCGTCACACAAAAAACCAAGAAAAGAATATTAAAAAATGTACACAAAAAATGACTAGATCTCTAATTATATTTTGAACAAGTCCAAGGAAACAACGATATTGAGACAATGATTTTTTTTTTCTATGGATTCCATAATAACCACGAAAATATAGCAAAGTTGATAGCGAGATATCATTCAGTCGTAACCAAGAGATCAAAAGTTTGAATTTTACAATTTATATATTATGTTGAGTACGATAAATTCTCAAAATGTAATACATATGATGTCCCAAATAATCCCATAAAACTCCATGGTCTGGAGCAAGTGGAAAAATTGCCCTAAAATATTAAAGTTAATACAAGATAGTAAAATATATAAAATGTATATAACCTTTTTCAATTATTTGGGCTTCTCAAGAAAGTAGACCTGGCGATTGCCCACTTTGCCCCATCCTTGTGGCTAGAGGTGTACAAAACCACTTTCATTTTTTCAAACCAAGCTGGATTGGGTTTTGCATGGTCAAAACCTAAAACTTGTCAAACTGACCAAACCGATTCCGTTTAAAACCGGTTTGAGGCGATTCGGTTCAGTTTTAAAACCGGTTTGATTGTGAAATGAACGAACTAGTATACAAACCGGCGGTTCGATTCGGCTTTTAGATATGAGCTGGTCTGGCTCGGTTTTAGGTTAACCGGTTCCAAACCGGTTTTTTTTGTACACCTCTACTTGAGGCGGCCATACAAAATTTAGCATAAAGCCACTGAAAAAATAACGGTAAAATTAAGTAAATTCACCCGGACACATTATTATCGAGTCAAATGTTTTTCTTTTAAAATATATAAAAACAAGGGAACCTTTTATCGTAAATACTTTGTGAAATAAAATTATAATCACCAAAGAATCGTGTTGCTAAAGGAATCTTAGTATACATAAAGTTGGCTTGCACCTTATTTTCAAAAGCTGTATTTATTTGGTTCCTTTTGCAAGTGACGAAAAATACATGTAACTGTATGACGATAAAGAATTAACGCTCTTTCAACGCGTATTCGCTTTAAAATTTAAATAAATATATCCCCACTTTTTTTTCTTTGATTACCTTTTTGCTTTACAAGTTAATCAGTCAATTAAAAGTTGTTAAATATTTTTTGTGTATGTTCACAACTGGGTTTGATCTTTCTTAATTTTTTAACTAAGTTTTTTTTTCTTATAATTTAACGTTTAAAAAGTTATAAAATCGTTTGAGTCTTTTATTCACTTTGTTAGTTGACTTCTAAATCTCCGTTGTATTTTAAAAGTCGTTTTTAAAATATACGATACTTTCATAAAAATTTTATAGGACGTTTTGTTATTTAGCTTTACGGTTTTTGTCTTTACTAAAATGTTTCATATTTTTATAGAGCGTTTTGTCTTTCATAAATTATTATATAGTCTATATATAGTCTTTTTAAATACTTTTTCTAAAGTTTACACAAATACAAATGTGAAAAGTAAGACTAGAAACCATTTTTAAGACAAAAAGATTAGTCTAATTAATGATTAAGTGATTTAAAACAAATATAAAAAAATAAGGTGTAAAAGGCGAACTAGATTAAGATTAACTAACAAGTAAGAGTGAAAACTTTCTTTTTCTGTAACTCATGAAATCGTTATTAAAAACCTCACTACACTCTATCAATACATTACTAATCAACAGAATCAGATAAATCACGAAACCATTAAAATCAAGGATCGAAGCTAAAAAATAATTTGATTGATAAAGAGATGTAAAATAGACTAAAAGAAATTAGTGGAGTATAATGGGTCCCTAAAAGCAAGGTGTCTTTTCTGTATCAGTAATTTTTATATGCTGAATTATTGTGTATCCTCAATAATGTCTACCACTTGACCACATAAACATAAAGTAATCACAAAATACCCATTGTCAATGAAGTTTTGGGCATAATTTGTAGAGATGGCAATATGAGCGGGTTGGGTTGGATTTGGGTGATGGGTTAGGATGAGTTTGGGTCAGGATGGGTATGGGTCAGGATGGATTTTTAAAATAGAGAGTCAGGATGGGTATGGGCAAGATAGGTAAAGTTAATCCATCTTGACCCAAGTAAAGGTTAAAATGTAAAGGGTTTCAAAAACCCCACAAAAAAATATTCAAAAAATTTAATAAAAAATTAATAACTCAAAATATAAATCAAAAACGTAAAGTGAAAAATAACTAAAATGTCATCGCCGTTGTCCTCGATTCATAAAAAAAAAAAAAAAAACTTGTTTTTGTCTCGGTTCAGGCTCGTTTTTTTTTTCGTTCATTTTTACTTTTTTTCGTTTTGGTATCTATTCGGTTTCAATGTTTTCGGATTTTGTTCGGTTTCAATCTCCCGGTTTCATTCGGTTTAGGATGGATATGGGTCAAGATGGGTAAAGTTAACCCCTATCTTGAACTAAGTTAAGGTTAAAATACAAAGGGTTCAAAAACCTCTAAAAAAATATGCAAAAAAATTAATAAAAAAATAATAACTCAAAATATAAATTGAAAACGTAAAAAGTAAAATAACTAAAATGTTTTCCCCGTCTTCCTCGTTCATAAAAAAAAAAAAAAAACCTCGGTTTTGTCTCGGTCCAGGTTCAGTTTTTCATTTTTTTTTGCTTCAGTTTTGCTTTTTTCCATTTCGATCGGTTTCGGTATATGTTCGGTTTCAACGATTTCTTGGTTTCTATTCGATTCCGTGGGTTTTGTTTGAAATAAAATTGGATAAAACTTGTTTTAGTTTATTCTAACCCATAAACAAACCCATTCTAACCTATAACCAAAAGTCACTAGCATTTTCTCAACCCATCTTGACCTTCTTGTAAAATTCTTTTGATCCATCCTAACCTATCTCAATTTTAAAAGTTATCCAAATTGACCCAAAACAACCCAAATGGATTTGTTTTGCCACCCTTAAAGAGCAATAATCATCTAAATCCTATTCAAATATGTTGGCTAACAAAATAATGTTCCCTAAATTATCTCTGCTACAATAACATAATAATTTTTTTTTAAACGACAATATTTATACATTGTAAGGTTTGTACCCCTAACCTTCCTTTTAACACCCTAAACATCTTATAATCCATCAAAATAGGAATAATAATAATAATAATAATAATAATAATAATAATAATAATAATAATAATGAAAGTAAAGAAAACAAATGGAAAATCAATTACCAAAAGGCGTTTTCAGTTTTCAACCAGAAATGAGTAACGTTAACGCCGTTAATTAATCGTTAACTGGTAGTGGGAGTGTAGGACCAGCTCACAGTGATCAAACTGATAAACTTTACTAATTTAATTTCACACACAGAAACTAATCAAATCACAGATCTGAAATCAATACACGAGTGCATTTGAAGGTGAAGGAAGATGAAGTGAGTTAACCTTGATTTTACACAATCTGTCATTGTGAAGAGATCTCCTTTTGAGGTCGGCTACATGCCGGAACCTTCGGCGGCTGTTTTTGACGAGCGTGACGGCCTTCCGCCAGTTGCGGAGGGCGTCCTCCGACGGATGCTTGTGCGGAACATGAAACTCCTCCGGTAGATAGCTTTCCACCATTGTTGCAGGTTCCTCGTTGACTAGGATCGGAGCTTATGAGAGCGGATGGATGCAGTGGCGGATCCAGGAATTTTTTTAGGTGGTGCACAACTTTTAGATTCTTCAATTTAATAGAGTCGAGTATAAAAAAATCCGGGTCGGTTTGAGATTCGGGTCGGTTCGATGGATCGGGCAAAGTTCATTACGTAATAAAAACACGATAAAATAATAAAAGGGACACCGTCATTAAAGTTCATCTATGTCATCTCATTATACTTTTAGTGGGCTAAATTTAATTGAAATCCGTGGATAATTTGAAATGATTTCATACACTATGACACTGAATTTATATATTTGATTAATAACATTATTGCTCCCTTTGTTGTTGAATTAGTCTATTCCATCAACATAACTTTTCAATCTGACACGTTTTTAAAATATCTCAACATAATGTTTACATACTACTTGGAACTTTGATGATGATGTATTATATGGATATTGTAAAAGTAAGGGAAGAGAGCGGTTTCAGGTTCAAGGCTTGATGATGATTGTCAACATCTACCAAACTGTAGGTCCTAATGTTACTAGGCTTTTCAACATAAGTATATTTTTTTTCTAATACTTCCATTGCGTTATCTACAACTTGTGGTACGGGTAAAAGAGCTCATGGTATGACTAGATTACCATTGCACTATCTAACACCTATGACCCCCTGCGTGTTGCGTGCGCGGGTAAAGAAACTTGTTAACAAACTAAAAACTAACAATCTAACAAACTAAAACTAAATTTAATAAATAACTTAGCAATTAAGTAGTTAACAATCA
Source organism: Bidens hawaiensis (assembly GCF_021521415.1). Lineage (NCBI taxonomy): Eukaryota > Viridiplantae > Streptophyta > Magnoliopsida > Asterales > Asteraceae > Bidens > Bidens hawaiensis. The sequence goes on from NW_027493771.1 coordinate 167,954, forward strand.
AGAACAATTAGCATTTAACAATAAATGTAAACTTACCTTCAAAGTGGGAGGATTCGAGCAATCGAGCTTCGAGGAAGAGTAGAAGGCATGATGAGTGTATTGATCGGCTGGAAAAGTGGCGGTGGTGCCGCGGTGGTCGGAGAACGGCTGAATGGGGACGGCTAGTAGGTTTGAAGAGGGTCAGGGAGGGAGGCGCTGTTTTTTTGTGGTGTCTTTGTATTTTTATTATAAAAGCCTAATTATTATAAGGTTTGAGTTAGTAAAAAAAAAGTCCAAAAATTTAAGTTGGAAACCAGAATTGAACCTGTGACCTCCAGGTTTCAAAACCACCTGTTTACCGGCTGGACCAAGGCTTTGATTATAAATTAAGTGGTTCCTTCCTAATTTATAAGGTGGTTCCTTTAATATTTTCTATATATAAATTCACTATTATTTCGAAACTCGGGTGGTTCCGGGGAACCACCCATTAACACTGTAGATCCGCCCCTGGATGGATGGATGGAGAAGACACAAGTGGAGGAAGGATTTAAGCATTAAAAGGGCAGGGTCCCACGTATTTAATTACAAGAAAAATGTACGTGAAGAGGTAGGTCCCAGCAGAGCCCAGTTGGACCCGCAAGACTCACCTTGAAAAGGGACGTCTGCAGTTGGACCCGCAAGACTCACCTTAAAAGGGGACGCCTGCGCAAAGACCAACTGGATCCGCAGGACCCACCACGCTCAGAGAGACGACGTCCTTACGCGCAGTACGCAAGCTGTTCCAGCATGAAAAGCCTCCCAATGGTGACGTACTCCGCCTGTTCCCGCAGCTGCGGATACTAGCCATCAGGGAAGGCTACCCGCACTAACAGCAAGGCTACACGCACAAGGCACTAACTCTCAAATAATTCAGTAATGTCACATGAATAAGGAATGAGCAAGCCGGGAATACTCCCGCCCAAAGCCGGGAATACTCCCGCCCAAAGCCGGGAATACTCCCGCCCAAATGAGCCAGTCCGTACGCTACTGGAGGATCTTTTGTACTGTACCTGCCAAGGTATAGTACAAAAGATCTGACCAAAGCAGCGACAGCTCACTGACAACAGTACGACGAGCAGCACGCTCTAGTACTTAATGTCACTATCAGCCGCTGCCTACTCACCAACCCCTGTCGTAGCACGTACATAGCCTGCAGTTGGTGGAAAAGGAATAGTACACAGCCGGCCTGGTCACTATCAGTCGCTGCCTACCCACCAACCACCAGCATGGCACGTGCGTAGCCCACAGTTGGTAGAAAAGGAATATTGTACAGCCGGCTGTACCTTCTTGGACACCTACCTTCGGCTATAAATACTCCAACACCTTGGAACGGTATCATATCTTAATATCTGATTATCATATCTTATCTCATATATCTGCTCTAGTCATTTCTCTTAATATACACTTATATTCAAGAGCAATCTAGTCTGATTCTCACGCCGGAGGGTGGTCATAAGGAGGTACCCCCCCTTCTCAGTGACGAGCTCACGGTGTCTGTTTTGCAGGTCATCGGAAGAACAACCATCTTTGCCGGACCTAGCCCTCGTGAGAAACATCTATTTAACCCCCAGATTATCCGTAGTCTGCCCGGGGTCGATTAGTGTTTCTTCATTGGCGCCATCCGTGCATAAAAGCTAGAACTTATTATTTTTCAGTTTTTTCAAAACTTCTGGAAAGATGGTTAACGTTACTCCGGTCCCAAGGCCAGCGAGTGACCAAGAAACCCCGGTAATCACAACACCAGCTACTGGGAGGAACACCGGCGAGTACACAAATTTTATGAACACTACCCCGGTTACTCAAGCCGGGGCAAGTGCAGTAAATTTTACGAACACTACCCCGGTTACCCAAGCGGGGGCAAGTGCAGTAAACAATCATCCCCTGGGATTCATTAATACCCAGGCGGAAAGACAACAGACGAGGCTCCCCCGCCAAACACTTGATCAAGTTAAAGCAAGGGCGGAAGCACGTCAGAAGGAATTCCATGCTGAGTTGGACGAACGCTTACGTTCACTCCAACAGGCTGACGAATTCGGAAGCACTCGACAACAGCTCAACATGAGCAATGAGTGCGAGTCCTCGGACGATGATCGGGAGGAATCCGACAGTGACGCAAACCCTCGCCATAGGGCGAAAGGGAAGCGTAACGAAACGGACTTCCAACCGAGAAGGAATTTTGGAGAAACCTTCAAACAAAGGAACGCGGGGGGAAACTCACGTGACTTCTCCAAAACCTTTAGACCAACTGCTGCAAATGCGGGAACATCCAAGTTTGCAAGGGACATTGCAGAAGCAATCGCCCCGAAGAGTGCCAAGCAGATGCCCAACATCGGCACTTATGATGGTATATCCGACCCAGACGATCACTTGAACAGATTCATAGCGGGGGCAACCGTCAGCAACTGGACGGAACCCACGTGGTGTTATAGGTTCCAGATGACGCTGGTTGGAGCGGCTAGAGCGTGGTTTGACTGCCTACCGGTCCACCACATCTACGATTGGGCGGACTTCCAACACAAGTTCAGCCAACACTTCAGTCAACAGAGGAAATATACTGAAGAGCAGTGGACGATCCTCAACTGCGTTAGCGAGGAGGATGAATCTTTACTAGACTTAATCATTCGCTTTAACTCGAAAAAGCTGAGTCTGGGCACCATAAGCGAAGATCTTGTTCGCGCCGCTTTCATCCAGGGCGCCGAATACCCAGAGCTTATCCGCACGTTGACGGGTAAAGACGGCATGCCATCCACATGGGATGCCATCATGACGGCGGCCAAGCGCTTTGCCGAAACGGAGAAGCAACTGGGTAGGGATCTCCCCCAAAGTACAAACCTCTACACGCAAGGGACTAGGGAAAACAACGTCCGGACCGCCCGGCAAAACAAAAGGAGGAAGCTAGGCATTTGGCAGTCAAGGGTAAACTTTGACACCTCATCCAGCTCTCGCTCTTTAGTAGGCGGAAGGGATAACACGCACCCATCAAGCCGACACCCCCGGTGGACGCCGCTCACCAAAAGCGTCACGGAGATATTTGCCACTGAGAAACTCCCATGGCCAAAAGCTCCAACTGTCCGGCACCGACCTGACGCGGATCAGAGCAAATCCTGTGACTTCCACGGGACAAAGGGTCACACCACTGAGAAGTGTATATCCTTGAGGGATATTGTTGAAACATTCGTCAAGGATGGAAAACTTACATACCTTGTGGCATCAATCAAGAATGGAGGGAAGAATGACAACCGATACAAAAGCAACAGACGAAAGCCCGTTGACATCAGCATCCACATGGTTCATAGTAACATCAGAGGAAGAAAAAGACGGACGACAGAACCATGCGCATGGAAGGAAGCTGAGGTGCGCTTCCCGCGAGTGCCAGGAGGACCCAGCAAAGAAGGCCCTATCGTCATCAAAAACCAGCTGGGGCACTACATCACTTCCCGCACTCTTGTTGACAACGGCGCCTCGTCAACGGTTATATACAGGCAGTTCTTCGACAAGCTAGACGACGAAGACAAGGAACGCCTGGAAACGGTCTACGCCTCGATGGAAGGGTTTGACGGCAGCACAAACACCCCCCTGGGTATCCTATCCTTCCCCGTCATTCTCACAGACGGGAAACACTCCCGCACAGAAGACGTGGACTTTGTCGTAATGAGGAAGCCACACCACACATACGACATTCTCTTCGGGAGAGACGGGATGGCAAGATTCAATGCCGTGGTATCTTCAATCCACGGCATGATGGGATGGCCAACAGCTGAGGGCGTAGCGATGGTCACCGGTATTCCCCAGGTATGCATCGCATCTGTCTCATCAACACCCAAACCAAATATGGCTAAACCAACCATCACCGAACCAGAAGAATGGGCCTTCAATGGCAAATACCCTGACCAGGTTGTTACCATTGGCCCAACAGTCACTGATCCTACGCGCACCTTACTCAAACGCTTACTACAGAAAAACGCTGACATCTTCGCGTGGACACCAGCTGACATGACTGGTGTACCCCGAAGTAAGGCAGAGCATAAGCTCAAGTGTGACCCGGCTTTTACGCCTGTCATACAAAAGCGCAGAGTAATGGGGCGGAACAAGCTAACGCGTGTAGAACCCAAGTCAAGGAACTCCTTGACGCGGGCATCGTACGCGTTAGCAGATATCAAACATGGGTTGCAAATCCCGTCATGGTACCGAAGTCTAACAAACAATGGCGCATGTGCATAGATTTCAAAGACTTGAACAAAGCATGCCCCAAAGATTGTTACCCGTTACCCGAAATTGATCTTAAGGTAGATTCGTTAGCACCGTTTCGCCTTAAATGATTTCTTGACGCGTATATGGGGTACCATCAAATCCACATGGCCATTGACGATCAGGACAAAACCACATTTCGGACGCCCGATGGCACATTTTGTTATCAAATGATGCCATTCGGACTTAAGAATGCTGGGTTCACATACCAACGCCTGATGGACAAAGAGTTTCATGCCCAAATTGGGAGGAACTTGGAAGTCTACATGGATGACATGGTCATCAAAAGCCCTGACCAAAAAACGATGTTGAAAGACATCGAAGAAACTTTTAACACGCTCAGAAAGATAAACATGAAGCTCAACCCGAGCAAGTGTTCCTTTGTGATGGAAAAAGGGAAGTTCTTATGAGTCATTGTTACTAAAGATGGCTTCAGAGCGAACCCTGAAAAGGTCGAAGCCATTATCAAAATGGAATCACCTACTACCATCAAGCAAGCTCAGACACTGAATGGACGCCTAGTCGCACTTAACCGCTTTTTGGCAAACCATGCGGATAGGTCGTTCCCATTCGTGTCAACGCTGAGAAACTGTTTAAAGAAAACGCACTTCCGCTGGACACCAGAAGCGGAAGCAGCTTTTCAGGAAATCCGGTCACGCTTGATCGAACTCCCAACGCTCACAGCACCAGAAGCGGGGAGGAGTTAATTCTATACCTCTCCGCCACAGATAGAGCAACCGGGGCCGTCCTGCTAGTCAAGCGAAAAGGCATCCAGATGCCAATCTACTATGTTAGCCGTGTCTTAACAGACGTAGAAACCCGGTACTCTACCCTGGAAAAATTAGTCTTAGCACTTGTACAGGCTTCACGCAGGCTAAGACGATACTTCCAAGGTCACCCAATCACCATTCTCACCAACTTCAAACTCGCAAACGTTCTAGGCAAACCCGAATTGTCGGGACGCCTAGCCAAATGGGCAATAGAATTGGGAGAATACGCGATAAAGTATAAGCCGAGGCCAGCCATAAAAGGCCAGGTCTGGGCCGATTTTATTGCAGAAGTCCCCGCTTCGCGGGAGAAAAAGTGCCAGGACGAGGCTCAACCCTCTCCAGCACAGGACATCGATGATGTCTGGCGACTCTACACTGATGGAGCAGCCAGCAACGAGGGCTCAGGCGCAGGGTTGAAACTAACCAACCCAGCAGGCCAAGAATACACTTACGCTATTCGACTGGATTTTCCAAGTACAAATAACGAAGCGGAGTATGAAGCATTATTGGCCGGGCTGAGAATTGCGCGTAAGATGGGAGTGAAAAACTTGGAAGCCCACGTGGATTCCATGTTAGTAGCCAACCAGATAAACGGGACGTACACGGCCATGAACGACACAATGGCCCTGTACCTCGCACAAGCAAAAACCCTTATGCGCGATTTTAACGATTGTAAAGTCATACACGTCAAGCGTAGCGAAAACAAATCTGCGGATGCGTTAAGCAAGCTTGCGTCATTGGCCTTCACCCACTTGGGAAAAGACATCCGCATTGAACTCCTTGGAGCACCATCAGTCCCACACAAGGAAGTCTGTGTCATCCAAACCGGCACAGGAACGTGGATGACACCAATAATAAATTACCTTGCGGCGGGTATACTACCAGAGTCAAAAACACATGCAAGAAAACTACGCTGTAAAGCACTGAACTATCAACTCATCGATGACTTCCTTTACAGACGTAACTTTCTTGGCCCACTCCTAAGATGCGTGGACAACCAAGATGCTGACTACCTCCTAAGGGAAGTACACGAGGGCATCTGTGGAGTACACGCAGGTCCACGCGCTGTCGTAGCTAAGCTAAACAACGCAGGATACTTTTGGCCGAGGATGCATACGGATGCGCTGGCGTACATCAGAAAGTGTAGATCTTGCCAGCTCCACGCACCTAACACGCATCGCCCGAAGAATGAACTTGTTCCAGTCACCTCCTCATGGCCATTTCAGAAATGGGCCATCGATGTGACAGGCCCATTTCCCACAGCAGCTGGGAACGTTCAGTTTCTAGTGGTGGCCATCGATTACTTCACCAAGTGGATAGAAGCAAAACCATTAGCCCAAACAACCGCAAAACATATCAAAAAATTTATTTGGGAATTTATTATTTGTCGTTTCGGACTTCCACAGAATTTGGTGAGCGATAACGGCACCAACTTTGCTGACAAGAAGCTACAACAGTGGCTGAATGAACTTCAAATCACCCACACCTTTACCTCAGTGGCGCACCCACAGGGTAATGGTGAGGTGGAAAGAGCAAATAAGAGCATCGTCGACGGCATAAAGAAAAGACTCCTGGAACACAGATCCGGCTGGGTGGACGAAGTTCCACACGTCCTTTGGGCAAACAGAACAATGAAAAAGGCAAGCACGGGAGAAACCCCGTTCAGCCTCACTTATGGCACTGAAGCCATGGTCCCGGTCAAAATTGGTCTACCCTCACCAAGGGTCATGATTCAACCAGAAGACAATAATGCAGAAAGACGGTTAGACCTCATGCTAACCGAAGAACGCAGAGACTTAGCCGCAGCGCGTGAAGAGAATTACAAGCGACAAATGCAAAAGTACTACAACACGCGGGTAAAACTCTGCAACTTCAATGTAGGAGACTACATATTGCGTAACAACGAGGCTTCGAACCAAGAGCGCCCAGGAAAGCTGGCCCCGGTCTGGGAAGGTCCATACATTATCAAAGAAGTCTTGGGAAAGGGCGCATACCGGCTCGAGAGGCTCGATGGCACTCCCGTCCCAAGAACATGGAATTGAGCTCAATTACGCAAATGTTACATGTAGATTAATTCCAAACTTATAAAGAAACGGCCTGGAGCCACTTCTAATGGAAATGATTCTCCTTTATCACATTGTGTTGATCGCTTTACATTTATACTTATGAACTTTCCGGACGGATATGCCGGTATTCACCGCATAAATATGGAAAGAAGTCGTTGCGTGTGGACGGCGGCAAAACCCGCATAAACACAAAAAACGGCAAAAGTTTCTAAGGAAAAGATGAGGAAAACCTTCACGCATGTCAGTTATAGGTAAAGTTTGGTCATCCCACTAAATGAAAGTGACGGTCCTACCCGCACAACCATGATAGAGGAAACTGAACATTAACCTATTGACAACCGCGCGTCGAAAGGTTAACTTATTCAAAACACTTGGAAAATTGCTAAGTTAAACTAAAATATGCATGAGCAAGTCATATAACGTTTATAACGCAAGTCAAAAAGATTCAAAAGTAAGCGGGACTATACCCCCTTACCTTGACAACCAAGTAACTATAAGACAGGTGCGGGTACAGTGTCAAGGCAAAACCCTTCACATACTTAGCACCCGAAGGGAATTGAAGCCAAGAATACCTTGGCAACCAAGTAACTATAAGACAGGTGCGGGTACAGTGTCAAGGCAAAACCCTTCACATACTTAGCACCTGCAGGGAATTGAAGCCAAGAATACCTTGGAAGTAAAGTAACTATAAGACGAGTGCGGGTACAATGTCAACGAAAAACCCTTCACATACTTAGCACTCGCAGGGAATTGAAACCAAGAAGGATCTTCTGGGCCATGCTTGCGGAAACGAAAATAACATCCCCGCATAGCGGGAACGTTGAGAACTAGATTGTTTGAAGCTCCAAGATGGAATTGGTTGTTTAACATAATTGATCACTATGTTTAAAACTACCAAAACCTCATGGAGAATCTACACAAGTGGAACTCAACGCTCCTGACTTGCGAGGAGGTTACAGACCTACCCGCATCATACCCAAAGATCAAGCAGAAAAGTCGGGAATTTCTGCACGTGACATTAGGACTTCCGCTGGAAGAATCCCAATGGGAAACCTTAAAACTAAACCCCTTTTCAAAACCCCTTGCTTAAGTCCAAAAGTTCACCTCACTTATTAACAATTCATGAGAAGAACATTGGACTGGGGGGACTTGAAGAGGTAGGTCCCAGCAAAGCCCAGTTGGACCCGCAAGACTCACCTTGAAAAGGGACGTCTGCGCAGTTGGACCCGCAAGACTCACCTTAAAAAGGGACGTCTGCGCAAAGACCAACTGGATCCGCAGGACCCACCACGCTCAGAGAGACGACGTCCTTACGCGCAGTACGCAAGCTGTTCCCGCAAGAAAAGCCTCCCAATGGTGACGTACTCCGCCTGTTCCCGCAGCTGCGGATACTAGACATCAGGGAAGGCTACCAGCACTAACAGCAAGGCTACACGCACAAGGCACTAACTCTCAAATAATTCAGTAATGTCACCTGAAGAAGGAATGAGCAAGCCGGGAATACTCCCGCCCAAATGAGCCAGTCCGTACGCTACTGGAGGATCTTTTGTACTGTACCTGCCAAGGTATAGTACAAAAGATCTGACCAAAGCAGCGACAGCTCACTGACAACAGTACGACGAGCAGCACGCTCTAGTACTTAATGTCACTATCAGCCGTTGCCTACTCACCAACCCCTGTCGTAGCACGTACATAGCCTGCAGTTGGTGGAAAAGGAATAGTACACAGCCGGCCTGGTCACTATCAGCCGCTGCCTACCCACCAACCACCAGCATGGCACGTGCGTAGCCCACAGTTGGTAGAAAAGGAATATTATACAGCCGGCTGTACCTTCTTGGACACCTACCTTCGGCTATAAATACTCCAACACCTTGGAACGGTATCATATCTTAATATCTGATTATCATATCTTATCTCATATATCTGCTCTAGTCATTTCTCTTAATATACACTTATATTCAAGAGCAATCTAGTCTGATTCTCACGCCGGAGGGTGGTCACAAGGAGGTACCCCCCCTTCTCAGTGACGAGCTCACGGTGTCTGTTTTGCAGGTCATCAGAAGAATAACCATCTTTGCCGGACCTAACCCTCGTGGGAAACATCTATTTAACCCCCAGATTATCCGTAGTCTGCCCGGGGTCGATTAGTGTTTCTTCGGTACGAATTAGCATTTAGCCATAGCCACCCATGGATGGACATCAAGAGTCAAATATTTGATATTTTAATTTGCTAGTAGATCTACGCTAAATCAGTAAATCCAATTTAAGGTGATAACTTTCTTTGTTGGGACCAATAAAGTGAAAATCACTTTTGTTATTGAGAATTGAAAGGTTTTTAGTATCGAATAATGGAGTTTTAAATTATTCGAATCAAATAATTCGAAACCTTTATTTTTTTCTAGTATTTGTATTTGATTAAAAGTTGAATTATTCGATTCGAATTCATATTCATATTATACGTCATATTCGAAATTCTATTTGATTCGTATTTGAAAATGCTAACGGGGTTAAACTCCGTTATAAAAAAGTTTGATGGATGAAAATATGTTAAAAGACAAAGTTTTGACAGTCTTGATACATTTCTTAAGTTGGACTTAGAGTCAACCGGTAAGTCAACATTGAGATTATTAAAATCCAATATACCCTATATTTATTGTATTAAATCATAGCCCCTTACCTTTAAAAGGTCTTATGAGGATTTTTCAAATGGTTGCTTGAGTTTGGATGCATACAAATAACGGGTCTCTTAAAAAAAATTCTCATAATTAATTTTCAACGGGAGAGATACGAAACGTTTATAGTGGTCTCACTTTACCCATCTTCTGATCTCAATAGAAGGGGGTGGTAATTATGTTTTTCTGTTTCGATGTAATCTAAACTTTTCTTTAATAAGACCGTTAACCAAATACTATTTAGGATGTGTCTTCTGCTCAACGTTTCTCTTCAAATATAGAACACCAAATCGAGCAATTATTTAGGTAAAGTATACAACTACGTTTGTGATTTAAGATTCAAATATAAAGCATTTTGTTGAATAAGTATGAAATGTCACCCCCAAAATAAAAGATGGAAAATGGAGTATGAAGTACTCACCTTCAAGTAGTAAACTTGAAAGATGATAATTTGGAGATTTGTCGGAACAAGGAGTTTAACGCACAATGCCTAAAAAGAAAAGAAGTGTTGAATTTAGAAAGGTTGTCTTGAAGGTCTTTAAACAAAATAAATGTTGAGAAATGTAAATAATTAAAGTTCAAGGTTTAAAATGTAACTATTTAAGAATTTATAATAATAACCCTTTAAAAATGTAAGTTTGCTCGAAACCGGATTAAAGTATCTAACCGTAATATTTACTCAACCTATGTTAAGTAATAAGGTGGGTAAAATGCAAGAATGCAAATCCCTTTGGAATAAAGATACTAAAACAGTTTTTTTTATCGAGTGTTTGGGTTGTCGGTTCGGGTCTTGATAATTGGTCAAACCCAAAGTCAACTTTCCAAAATATTGAATGTTATGAGATAACTCAATAAAATTTAATAAGACTTAACCAAGTATGTAGTTCCATTGTTTTAGAACTAATTGTGACATCTGCCCAATCCGACCCGACCAAGGTACCCGTTTTCGAATCCGATTCTTTTCATGATTTAAAATTTGATTATTAATCTTTGTAAATTTAACATTAAATAAATTATATATATATATATATATATATATATATTTTTATATTACTTACTAATAATAATAATTTCCTTTCCGCCGTCCCGCCTCTTTTCTCTCTTGTCGCCGTCCCGCCCCTTTCTCTCTTGTCGCCGTCCCGCCTCCCTTTTTCTCTCTTGTCGCCGTCCCACCCCTCTGCTTAACCTTTAAGCCTGGAACCCCCCCTTTTTCTCTTAACTCTTTGCTTGTCCTTTGGTTCTTCCCGCCTAAGGATGTCTGCGCAGCTCCACGCGCCAGACTCCTTACAAGGAAGCCTGCGTGAAGACCAGTTGTTCCTGCGATACGCGAGGCGAACTGTTCCCGCGACGCGCTAAGGATTATAGTTCTTCCCGCGGCGCGCTAAGGATTATAGTTCTTCCCGCGGCGCGCTAAGGATTATAGTTCTTCCCGCGGCGCGCTAAGGATTGTCCTTTGTCTGCCTTCGCCCTCGCGCGCGCGCTCAAGCCTTCTCGCGCTAGACCTTAAGTCTTTTCTTCAGTTTAGGTCAGCCTGTATGCTTTTGAAATATCTTATCTTTTGTTTGAGCTCTAGGTCAGTTCCGACATCTGTCCGAAAAGCCACTTTCGGCGCAGCATGCGCACCAATCCTATTGGTTGACAGAAAAAGTGACTGACATTATCTTTTGAAATCTTCTTTTGCATGTCTTGAACAGTGCTTTATCTGACACCTCCCATGCTTTGATCTGTAACCTGTCAGCTTTTCCCCATCCCCTGCAGCTGCCGGCATATCTTTTGATATCTTTTGCTTTTGGTTTCTTGTACTTTTTAATATCTTTTGCTTGTTTTGATAAGATCTTTTCCCCTTTTCAAGGGATTGTGTTCCCTTGGGTATTCCTATAAATTAAGCTAACTGCTTGTAACACTACACACACTACACTTAAACACTCCCCAAATCTCTCTCCCTTTGCTCTCTGCCGAAGATCGCCGCTCCTCTCTTTGCCTCCGTCTTCTCTTCTGTTCTGCCCAGAATCTCGGTAAATATAAATATATATATTTTAATTTGTTTAACTAACAAAAATCGATACTTACTGCATATATTTAAGACACAAAAACCAATCGTTAAACCAATAACCTCTTATTTATAGGTTAACTTGTGCTTGTTTAAAAGTTGATTCTTGCATTATCTTTCTTCGCGCCGTTTGCAAGTGAGTAATCTCGTACTTAATCCCCTTTTATTTTTAACGTTTTGGGATGTTCATGTGTTCATACAACTTGAGTCTTAAACTTGTTTATGAAATTTATGTGCGCAAAACCCCATGTGTTATGGACGTTTACTTGGCTGTTTATTTGTATGTGTGAATCATTAACCGCTTTGTTCGGCCTATTCCGAAGTTTTCATGGATCCATTAGATGAACACGGGAGACCTATCGTTTACGGTTTTCTTGTTTTGTTTACACATGCACGTATGATTTCTCGTTTTTGTGCTCGATTGGGAGCACGGATTGAACTATGAGCTATGATCTAAGGCTTGATCACAATCTGATTACACCCTATGTTAAACCCCAGTTAAGCACATGTTGCGCGCAGTGTTTGTTATTATCTATTTATATCTATTAAACTTGATTTCTCACCGACACGCAAGTGTTGACGTTTTATTTTAACACATGTTCAGGTTTGCTGTAGCTGCTTTTGGGAATCTCAAGGACACGTAGGATGTTTTCCTTTTCTTTGGACCTAGATTAAAATGTAACAAGACAATTTATGTTATTTGAATATTTTAAGTTATGATATGATTTATGTTACTTTACGATTCGTGTTCTGCGTGTGCGCAATGAAAATGTATTTATTAAATATTGACACCCAAATAGTGTCACGAGTAATGAAACAATACGTGGCGCCCCGATGTATAATCCGCCATCGGTCGGGGTGTTACAGATTGGTATCAGAGCTCCGTGACTTTAGGATAGGTGGTTAGACAACGACCTAGAATACCTAAGAGTCCCTTCTCGCGCATGAGAAATATCTCATGTTTGCGCGCTAATTGTTAATTACTCGATATTTATAAAATATGCTTGCGCATACGCAGCACATGATTTCATGTTTATTTCGCGATCTTTCGATTTTTATTGTTAACTTTCAATTTATTCCTTTACTTACACATTCGTTTGTTGTTGGGACTTAACATTGAAAATCCGAAAAGTCATGGTGATACATGAATAGTTGATTTTCAATCCCCATTAACTTTATTTTTTAAATTGAAGATTTGAAAAGTCATGGTGATACATGAATTGTCAATCTCCAATATTCATTTACTCGATATTTTAAATTGAGAATTCGGAAAGTCATGGTGATGCATGAATTGTTGATTTTCAATTCGAATTCATTACCTGTGTTAAGTTTGCATTTAAATTCATATTTTACTTCAAAATTTGATAGCATTTAACTCCGCGAAACAAGCTTTACGACGATATAACTTGCGCTAAAACGATTTCCCATACCAAGATATTAACAAAAATTAAAACTTTTATAGAATGCCTCCGCTATCTCGCCGTTATCAGAGGAGAGAAGCCGCGCGCAGACGTAGGCAGCAACGTTCCCAGGAAATGGCCGCCGCGATAGCCCAAGCCTTAAACCAAAATAATACCAACCCCTCCGGATACAATATTAAATCCTTTAATGCGGGTAACCCTCCGAAATTCACAGGGCTTGAAGGAGCCACCGTAATGCTCCAATGGCTCGAGAAAATTGAGAACACCTTCCTCTATACCCAATGCCCTCCAGACCGACGAACCTTATACGCCTCAAGTGTCCTAGAATCAAGGGCGCTTACTTGGTGGAACGGAGTAGCTCACGCGCGTGGCGCAGAGGCTGCTTCTAGCATGCTCTGGGAGGAATTCAAGGAACTTTTGACTAGAGAATTCTGCCCTCCCAACGAAATAAAGCGCCTTGAGGAGGAATTCTGGAACTTGAAGCAGTACAGTGGCGAAGCGCGCGAGTACGCTACGCGCTTCCATGAACTAAGTTTGCTTGTCCCGCACCTAGTTACCCCTTCCCGCCGAGCTATCGAGAAGTTTCTTGGGGGTCTCCCCATGGAAATTCAAGATTCTGTATGGGCCAGGAACCCAGCAACCCTCTCTGACGCCATCGAGTTGGCCGCTGTGCTCAAAGACAACCATGTCAGGGCAGGAACCCTGTTCCTGCGAGGAGCCGAAAAGACTAAACTCACCAAGACTGTCCCAGAACCAATAGAAACCAAGCCAGAACCCTCAAACCGTAACAACCTCAAGCGTAGGCGCAGACCCAATCATCAAACCTACGCGCTTACCAACCCGCTCGTTGTCCAGCAACCCGCCTACCAACCTCTAGTACACGCTCCTAACCCACTGTCAACTTACCCAACACCCCCTGTAGTCCATAACTATGCCTTAACCAATCCCGCACTCCCTACCCCGTCAACTAAGAAACCTTACACAGGAAACCAACCCTTTTGCCCAACCTGTAGACTTCACCATCCAACTCAAGTCCCGTGCCGACAATGTAACCGATGTGGCCGTACTGGTCACACTGCTGAGAACTGTAGAGTCCTTCCCGCCAACCCAATCGCGCAAACATCACCAACTTACCCGCTAAACCCACAACCAACATACTCTAATCCACGACCCAGGTCGTGCTATAACTGCGGTGACCCCAGTCATTTCCGGAACGCGTGCCCGAGACTGCAAGTACAAATTACGCAAGCTAATCCGGTTAACCAAATTTCAAACCAAGTGACGCGCGGACGAGCTTTTAATATAACCGCGCACCAAGCGCAAGCGAATAATGACGTGGTTAATGGTACATTTTTACTTAACGGACAATATGCATCTATACTTTTTGATACTGGCGCCGATAGAAGTTGTATTTCTCGCGCATTTGAACAAAAACTTGAGCGACCGCGAGTAAACTTAAACGAAAACTTTTCAGTTGAATTGGCTAATGGTGAAACTATTTTAATAAACTCCGTAATCAAAGATTGCACGCTTAACCTTAATGAACATGATTTTCTAATCGACCTCATTCCCATGCCTCTTGGAAGCTTTGATGTGATTATTGGAATGGACTGGCTCTCGCAAAATCGCGCCGAAGTAATCTGCGCCAAGAAGTTGATTCGCATTCCTCGGGAAAATGGTCAAGATCTTCATATCTACGGCGAGAAACCATCTAACGGTCTTAAACTTATGTCATGCTCCGAAGCCCGAAGACTTTTGCGAAAGAATTGTGTCGCATTCTTAGCTCATGTGGTCAAACCCGATGAAGGAAAGAAGAAACTTTCTGAAATCCCCATCGTGCGTGACTTTCCTGAAGTCTTCCCCGATGATCTTTCTGGTTTACCTCCCGCTCGGGAAGTCGAGTTTCGTGTTGATCTTGTCCCTGGTGCATCCCCCGTAGCCAAATCTCCTTATCGACTTGCACCCGCTGAAATGCAAGAATTAGCAAGTCAACTTCAAGAGTTGACCGATAAAGGATTCATTCGCCCTTGCTCTTCGCCATGGGGTGCTCCGGTGTTGTTCGTTAAAAAGAAAGACGGTTCGTTTCGCATGTGTATCGATTACCGCGAGCTGAACAAGCTCACCATTAAGAACCGGTATCCCTTACCGCGTATTGACGACCTCTTTGACCAACTCCAAGGTGCCTCTTGTTTCTCCAAAATCGATCTCCGTTCTGGCTATCACCAGTTGCGTATCCGCGAAGAAGATATTCCCAAGACTGCTTTTGGAACCCGCTACGGTCATTTTGAATTCTTGGTCATGCCCTTCGGTTTAACCAACGCACCCGCTGTTTTCATGGATCTAATGAACCGAGTGTGTAGATCTTTCTTGGACCGATTCGTGATCGTGTTTATCGATGACGTTCTGGTGTATTCCAAAACCAAGGCCGAGCATGAGCAACATCTTCAGTTGGTGTTGCAAAAGCTTCGAACCGAACAACTCTATGCCAAACTCTCCAAGTGTGAATTCTGGTCGGATGAAGTACAGTTTCTTGGTCATGTTGTAAACAAGATGGGTATTCATGTCGACCCATCCAAAATTGAAGCAATCAAGAACTGGATTACACCGTCCACTCCTACCGAAATCCGTTCCTTTTTGGGCTTAGCTGGTTACTACCGGCGATTCATTTCGAATTTCTCAAAAATCGCCTTGCCTTTAACAGCATTAACGCACAAAGGCAAACCGTATATTTGGGGCTCGAAGCAAGAAGAAGCTTTTCAAACGCTCAAACAATTGTTGTGCGAAGCTCCTGTTCTAGCGTTACCTGAGGGTACTGACGACTTTGTCGTTTATTGCGATGCCTCCAACCAAGGTCTCGGTTGTGTACTTATGCAACGAGGCAAGGTTATCGCTTACGCGTCTAGGCAACTCAAAATTCATGAAAAGAATTATACGACTCAAGACCTCGAACTTGGTGCAGTTGTATTTGCCTTAAAAATCTGGAGACACTACCTCTATGGGACTAAGTGCATCATTTACACCGACCATAAAAGCCTTCAGCACATTTTTGATCAAAAGGAACTTAACATGAGACAACGCCGATGGAACGAACTCATCAGCGATTACGATTGTGAGATCCGATATCACCCTGGAAAGGCTAATGTGGTAGCCGATGCGCTCAGCCGAAAACCCAGCCAACTCAACTGTATCTTGCCGCGCACGCAGCTTCACTTTGCGCTGATCCAAAACGATCTTGAATCGCGCAGCGCGCATCGATCAGCAAAGGCAACCTACGCGCCGAGTTAGCGTGTGGTGCAGAAGTACATCTAGTCCCTAACCTGCATGGAATTCTCTGTTATCTCAATCGCATCTGGATCCCCAATGATGAGAATCTTCGCTCTGTCATACTGAGTGAAGCACACAAAACCCGGTATTCCGTTCGTCCTGGTGCTGACAAAATGTACAAAGATTTGCGCCTTTCTTATTGGTGGCCTGGTATGAAAAAGGATATTGCTGTGTTCGTAGCTAAATGCCTAACTTGTTCTAAGGTAAAAGCTGAACATCAACGCCCATCTGGTTTGCTCGAACAACCTGAAATTCCTACGTGGAAATGGGAAAATATAGCAATGGACTTTATCACCAAGTTACCCTTGACCGCAAGCAAACATGATAGCATTTGGGTAATAGTGGATCGATTGACCAAGTCTGCCCACTTTCTGCCCATCCGTGAAACCTACCGTGTTGAACAACTTGCGCATCTCTATTTTAAGGAAATTGTCTGCCGTCATGGTACTCCCTTGAGCATCATATCCGATCGCGATGGCCGTTTTATATCTCGCTTTTGGAAATCTCTCCAATCTGCGTTAGGAACTCGTTTGGACATGAGTACTGCATATCATCCTCAGACTGACGGACAGTCTGAGCGAACCATTCAAACCCTTGAGGATATGCTTCGATCTTGTGTTCTTGATTTTGGAGGTAATTGGGATTCACATCTACCTCTGATAGAGTTCTCTTATAATAATAGCTATCATTCCAGCATCGGTATGGCCCCATTTGAAGCACTTTACGGTCGAAAGTGCCGTTCACCGATTTGTTGGAACGAAGTGGGTGAGGTTCAAATCACAGGACCCGAACTAGTTCAAGAGACAACCGATAAAATCGCCAAGATCCGTGATCATCTGCTGACTGCCAGAAGCCGACAGAAGAGTTACACAGATCGCAGGCGGAAGCCTCTCGAATTTCTAGTTGGTGATCTTGTTCTCCTCAAAGTGTCGCCCTGGAAGGGTGTTGTCCGCTTTGGGAAGAAAGGTAAGCTTGCACCTCGTTACGTTGGTCCGTTCAAGATTCTTGCGAGGGTGGGAAAAGTTGCCTACAAGCTTGACCTGCCGCCCGCGCTCAGCAATGTGCACCCAACTTTCCATGTATCCAATCTCAAGAAATGTTTAGCTGACGAGAACCTCCACATACCACTTGATGAAGTTCAAGTTGATGAGTCTATGCATTTCGTTGAGAAGCCTGTCGAGATTATGGATCGCGAGGTGAAGCAAACCAAGCGCAGTCGCATCCCTATTGTTAAAGTTCGTTGGCAGTCCAAGCGCGGAGCCGAGTTCACTTGGGAAAGGGAAGATCAGATGAAGATCAAGTACCCGCACCTTTTCTCTGCGCATCCTACTTCGAGATAAATTTCGGGACGAAATTTCTTAAAGTAGGGGAGACTGTGACATCTGCCCAATCCGACCCGACCCAGGTACCCGTTTTCGAATCCGATTCTTTTCATGATTTAAAATTTGATTATTAATCTTTGTAAATTTAACATTAAATAAATTATATATATATATATATATATTTTTATATTACTTACTAATAATAATAATTTCCTTTCCGCCGTCCCGCCTCTTTTCTCTCTTGTCGCCGTCCCGCCCCTTTCTCTCTTGTCGCCGTCCCGCCTCCCTTTTTCTCTCTTGTCGCCGTCCCGCCCCTCTGCTTAACCTTTAAGCCTGGAACCCCCCCTTTTTCTCTTAACTCTTTGCTTGTCCTTTGGTTCTTCCCGCCTAAGGATGTCTGCGCATCTCCACGCTCCAGACTCCTTACAAGGAAGCCTGCGTGAAGACCAGTTGTTCCTGCGATACGCGAGGCGAACTGTTCCCGCGACGCGCTAAGGATTATAGTTCTTCCCGCGGCGCGCTAAGGATTATAGTTCTTCCCGCGGCGCGCTAAGGATTATAGTTCTTCCCGCGGCGCGCTAAGGATTGTCCTTTGTCTGCCTTCGCCCTCGCGCGCAGCGCTCAAGCCTTCTCGCGCTAGACCTTAAGTCTTTTCTTCAGTTTAGGTCAGCCTGTATGCTTTTGAAATATCTTATCTTTTGTTTGAGCTCTAGGTCAGTTCCGACATCTGTCCGAAAAGCCACTTTCGGCGCAGCATGCGCACCAATCCTATTGGTTGACAGAAAAAGTGACTGACATTATCTTTTGAAATCTTCTTTTGCATGTCTTGAACAGTGCTTTATCTGACACCTCCCATGCTTTGATCTGTAACCTGTCAGCTTTTCCCCATCCCCTGCAGCTGCCGGCATATCTTTTGATATCTTTTGCTTTTGGTTTCTTGTACTTTTTAATATCTTTTGCTTGTTTTGATAAGATCTTTTCCCCTTTTCAAGGGATTGTGTTCCCTTGGGTATTCCTATAAATTAAGCTAATTGCTTGTAACACTACACACACTACACTTAAACACTCCCCAAATCTCTCTCCCTTTGCTCTCTGCCGAAGATCGCCGCTCCTCTCTTTGCCTCCGTCTTCTCTTCTGTTCTGCCCAGAATCTCGGTAAATATAAATATATATATTTTAATTTGTTTAACTAACAAAAATCGATACTTACTGCATATATTTAAGACACAAAAACCAATCGTTAAACCAATAACCTCTTATTTATAGGTTAACTTGTGCTTGTTTAAAAGTTGATTCTTGCATTATCTTTCTTCGCGCCGTTTGCAAGTGAGTAATCTCGTACTTAATCCCCTTTTATTTTTAACGTTTTGGGATGTTCATGTGTTCATACAACTTGAGTCTTAAACTTGTTTATGAAATTTATGTGCGCAAAACCCCATGTGTTATGGACGTTTACTTGGCTGTTTATTTGTATGTGTGAATCATTAACCGCTTTGTTCGGCCTATTCCGAAGTTTTCATGGATCCATTAGATGAACACGGGAGACCTATCGTTTACGGTTTTCTTGTTTTGTTTACACATGCACGTATGATTTCTCGTTTCTGTGCTCGATTGGGAGCACGGATTGAACTATGAGCTATGAACTAAGGCTTGATCACAATCTGATTACACCCTATGTTAAACCCCAGTTAAGCACATGTTGCGCGCAGTGTTTGTTATTATCTATTTATATCTATTAAACTTGATTTCTCACCGACACGCAAGTGTT
The DNA here is from genome assembly GCF_021521415.1 of Bidens hawaiensis. Taxonomy (NCBI): domain Eukaryota; kingdom Viridiplantae; phylum Streptophyta; class Magnoliopsida; order Asterales; family Asteraceae; genus Bidens; species Bidens hawaiensis. Next base: position 187,613 of record NW_027493771.1, read on the forward strand.
GACGTTTTATTTTAACACATGTTCAGGTTTGCTGTAGCTGCTTTTGGGAATCTCAAGGACACGTAGGATGTTTTCCTTTTCTTTGGACCTAGATTAAAATGTAACAAGACAATTTATGTTATTTGAATATTTTAAGTTATGATATGATTTATGTTACTTTACGATTCGTGTTCTGCGCGTGCGCAATGAAAATGTATTTATTAAATATTGACACCCAAATAATGTCACGAGTAATGAAACAATACGTGGCGCCCCGATGTATAATCCGCCATCGGTCGGGGTGTTACACTAATAACGCACGTTAAGCGAGTGTTCGGTTTTGTCGGTCCAAACTTTGTTATGAGATCAAGTTGGATCCAACATTTCCAAGTACTTAAGAAAATATTTAAAAATCAATTTGTAACTATTTTTAAAGAAATATACAAGTCTTGATGGCTAAAAAAAACACACTTGTGTGTCTTAAGCGAGTAAGAATCGGTTTGGTTTCCACATGTCCAACCACTAAAGAACTTGTATAATAATGTACAAATAAAAAATAATAAAAAATACTTTAAGTTTTACAACCAAAAGTTAACAATAAAGTCTTTAAACAAAAGTTCGGTTTTCGGTTTGAATCGTGTTTTGGGTTAAGACCGAGGTAAGATTCTACAAACCCATAACCATAGAATTTGTAAAAATGATTTTAGAAACTTAGATCTAACAATAAGCATGTTTAAACAATTATTTAACAAAACTAGTAACAAAGTTCGGTTTACGGTTTAGAGCTATTTAAACCGAAGCATAGATTCTTAAAAACCCATAACCATGGAACTTGTAAACATGACCAACAAACTAAAATAAGCAAGATTAATATGTATGAACAAGTTATATAGATGTATATATATCAAGGACACGAAGTCCTCCATGAAGCCTTGCCTTATGAGGTCCGAAACCTCACCGACCGGAATCGGAGAAGTAACTACCAAAGGTAAACAAGGGGTGTATATTATATATATGTTGCACAACCATAAACAAGTATTAATAAGGCTACATAAACTAGTTAAGATGAAAGACTAAAAACCTTCAAGAACACTTAAGAAGATAACCTTGAATCTTTGATGTTTGAGAGAGTTTTTTTTTTTTTTTTTGAGTTGTAGCAAGGGAAAATGAAGAGGAAAGGTGGTGTATATATAGGGTAATGTTGGTGGTCAAATATGGGTGTGAGACACAAGAGTTTTCGTGCAAAATGGATCAGGACAAAAACACAAAACAAAAAAAATAAATAAATAAATAATAATAAAAATAAAAATAAGATGTTTTCAAGACCCAACAAGTGTGAAACAATATTGTAACATAAATCCATCATTTTGATTATAACATAAGCTTCGGTTTACAAATCGGGTCGGTTTACATAATAAACAAATACAAAAACGAATACAAACAAGACCCGAAATTGACGAATGTCACACAAGTTGCCAAGCATGAAGTTGGTCTTGCAGTCCACAAGTGCTTATAATCAGACCCAAAACTAAAATAAGCCCAGCTGGCCAATAACAAATAAAACCTAGCAAATTTACATCAGCAATGAACAACCCTAGCTGCTAACAGCCATCAGCCGCCACCCATGGTGGGCCCGCCAGAGAACCGATCTTCGGCCAGTCAGACGCCGCCGCCGCCATACTCCATCATCCCAGATCATGTCAACCTTAACCTCAAACCAACCCTAGTTAATGGCGCCGCTACCGATGGCTAGAAAAACATTCCACATGAGAAAAGCCGGTATCTACCGGAAAACTGAGTTCCAGCCACACCACCCTTCAATTTCAGATGATATGCTGCCACTGCCGCCGTGTGATCATGAAGTCACATAGCTGGAAAAATGTTCACCAGGAAAAGAGATCCAGTGACATCACCTGCTACACTTCACTGGCGTACCCAAATCCGGAAAACCGTTCATCGAACAACCTTGTTTTAGTCACTACAGCCGCCATAATAACAAATCCACCGGTGACCCACCTGCCGAAAAAAAAGCCACCACCGCAGCTGCTGCCTCTAGCTCACTATTTTGCAACAATCAGAGAGAACCGAAACTCACCAAGCTGAATATCGAAGTTTAATTTGTACATCTCCAATCTTTGGAATCGTCACCGGAGAATAACCGTAGGCTCGTCGGAATTTCGGCGCATGGCGAAACCGTCCTGAAACGCCGGATCTACAAAGACGAAATCTAGCACGGTTATTTCCAACTTTATTTCCAAAATCTTTAACTTGATTTTCAAAACTTCAACAAGCCTTTAAGAAATTAACGTCTCGATTCGGGTAATCACGGAAATAGAACCTGAATATCAAGAACAAAGTTGAATCAGCTAATTCAAACCCGCTCTAATACCATTTGTAGTTCGCAAAACGTCGGATCCGACAAACGAACGGATTTAGTTCTTGATAAGCGATCGGGACGGGTGCGGTATAAACAAACGATCGAACATATAATGTAAAGATAAAAATAAGATAAAGAGTAAACGATCTCGTATCGGTATAAAAGATTCATAACATTTAACGAATAGATCACATCCAAGGTGAGCTCCTATTGCGTGGTTGCTTTCACACTAGAACACACACACACACACACATAAACATGAAATACAAGTCCTTGTTTATAGCCTAACATAAATATTTTAGAAGATCTCCTCCCTATTGAAGTTAAACGAGTGCACCAAAGCTCTCGTGTCGTATCCGGATTTCTCGCTCACTTGATTTGCCAGACTATAATATATTTAATGGGTTTCGTTCTTTTGATATCGTAAGTCATATTTTGACCTTACAGGGTCGGAGAGGGGACAAGAGTTTAAGTTAATGGAGGTTACCCTAAACTTATTACAAACTGAAACCATAAACTTCAAACTTGTAACTTTTAAACTTTATACTTCAAAAGTGTTATTCTACCCAAACTACATGTACTTATATCTGGTTAACTATAATTTTTTATTACCCAGCTTCATTTTTTTTGCCTTATTTTTTTTATATATATTTATTTTTTTAAGCCAAAACTATCACTCTATGAGCATTCATATCCTCATTATCATTTTCTACTTCATAATAATTTAACCAAAAATCATAATTTTAATAATTAATCTCCCATTTTAATAACTTATCACATTTCTACTCCCATTGTTGTCTTTAAAATTTATTAACAAACATTTATTTTGCTATATTTCTTGTTTTTAAACATTGATAATAAATTGATAGATGATGAATACTAGTTTTTTATATATAAAAGTTATCCTTTATAATTTAAGGTTGGGATAGAAAAATTGTGGATGAAATGGAGTGAGATTTTAGAAAAAAATCTAAAAATTTAAAGATAAAGAAGGAAATGATGGATACTCTCAAACCAGAATCGTAAAACACCGCCCATATAATAGTGTAAAGTGTAAACACCCAAAATCTATCACATTATCACATCATTCAAAAATGTCTACCATGTTACTAATGCTACTAAGACTTCACGCCACGCAATAGGCATTGTTGAGGGGGAGAAAGGGCGGTTAGAGGGGGAACACCACCGGAGGGCGCGGAGTGTGATGGCGCCGAGAGGACGACCGACGCAGAAAGAAGGTGGAGGGGGGCCCCACCCCAACGGATAAAAAACAATCCGTTAAATAATAATAATAATAGTAATAATAATAATAATAATAATAAATTTAACCATCTTCACATCAAAAACAAATTAACCATGAATCCTAACTAGAACCCAAACCCAAACCCGAACACGAGCTCGAGCTCAAACCCGAACCCAAACCCAAACCCGTGGGATCCGAGTTGTATGTGGTGGGCTGGTTTGCTCGCAAATAACGTCGACCTTAGCAACCCGTTCTATGCAAATCAACAACGACCGATGATTCCTCCACCCATGCAACCGTTTAACCCCGATATGTTCTTTCGGTCGCCAATGCCGTATACGTCCTCGCAAGTACCACAAACCCAAATACCCGAAACACAAATACCCGACACCCAAATACCCGGAACATAAGTACCCGAAACGCAAGTCTGACGTCCAAAAAGAAGTCATAAAAAAAAGAACCCGGATGACGTTCAAACAACTAAAAAGCGCGAAAGAAAAAGTGGGAAGCGGACGAGGAAATGGCGTTAGCGTTAGCGTGGATCAACTCTTCCGAAGACTCGATTCAAGGTATATTATAAAAATATTTATATGTTTTCCATGTTATATTTTTTTGTTTACTAATATTAAGCTTTTATATGTATCGAAGGTGACGGCAAACATTCACCGGAGTTTTAGGTAGAAATACGCACCAAGTTCTTTGCTTTAATGGGTCGAGGTGAGTATCGCGGGAATGATTCCGTCTACAACAAATGGAAGGCATTACGCACAAAAATAACCGACTTCACAACCGTTCACACCCGCGTTATTAACAATAGGAAAAGCGGCATGAGCGATGCCGACGTGTTATAGGCTTGCTTAAAACAATACAATGCCCTTTATGGTAAAGATTTCAATGTGATGGAAATTTGGAGATAATGCATAAGCTCGCCAAAGTGGCATCCGGTCCTGACATCATCATCACCGCGAACGTCCACACGGTCAAAGACAACGTCTACTTCGTCCAATCAATCGCCGTCTCAGCCAATGTCCGATGGTCGTTGTCAACTTAATCTAAACGAGTTGGATCTGGAATTTATTTTTGATGAACCGGATGAGTTTCCATGGCCGGTAGGAAGAGATAAAGCCAAGGTGGCTAGAGATGGAGAATCTTCGTCCAGAACCACATCCTCTATGAGTTCCGACGTGAGCTCTCGTTTTGACAACTTGGAGCTGAGGCTAGCCGAGATTGCCAACGCTAAAAAACAAAAACAGGAGGACTTCATGAGAATGCACGAAGAAAGAACGGCGATGCATGAACAACGACAAAAGGTTCACTTGGAGTGGAAGCAAGAAAAGGAATTCAAGCTCCTCACAAAATTTCTATCGCATCTAGATCCTGTGACGCGGGCAGTGATGAAAAAAGAAAAGTAAAGATATTGGCCAAATATGCAAACGATGACGAGGACGACGAATATTAGTTATATTTTTATTTTTTGTATTTGTATGGTTTTTATTTTTATTTTTTTATTTGTATGTTTTTTATTTTTATTTATATTTAAATCTTATTACTGTATTATTATTTAATATATTATTTAAAGGGCTTGGAAGCCCCTCACCATAGAGGGGTATAAGGCCTAGGACTTCGATACCCCCAACGCCCACGTGACGCTAACGTAACACTGTAGAGGGACTTTGAAGCCCCCACCATAGCATACAGCCTGATGATAGCATTACATTCATTGGCAAAATAATATCCAACGACATAAAATTACTAGCGAAACAATATTGGACAAATATAAAGTCCCAACAATTATTGCCATGTTCCATGAATAGCCGCAGACTACCTACGAAGATAAGCAATGAGTGAGTCTAATTCTTTTCGACTAACACCACCTTCCGCTAGAGACGCCCGCAACTTACCACCCAATTTCGCCGCCGTCTCCCTTATCACCGCCCCTTCCTTCGAATCCATCAACTCTCTAACAACCTTCTCCACCATCACCGACGTTAGCAACTCATCTCGACACGCCCATTCCCTCATCATCAATGCGATCCTTAAAACTTCCACCAATAAAAAAGCATTGCGTGGTTGGTCCGTATGGATTGGCCACGTAGCAACCGCAACTCCACTTGTCATAGCCTCCATACACGAGTTCCACCCACAATGACTCACAAACCCACCAACCGACAAATGTCCTAAAATCTCAACTTGTGGGGCCCACTCTCTAACAACCAACCCTCTCCCCTCCACCCTATCCTCAAACCCTTCGGGTAACGCCACCCGCCTACCCGCCTCATTCCCGAACACATCCCCTTTATCTGCATCCCGCAACACCCACAAAAATCTTTGCTCACTTTTCTCTAATCCCACCGCAAGCTCTTGGATTTGCGACTCGGTAAACGTTGTGGTGGTGCCAAAAGAAACGTAAATAACCGATTTTTCAGGTTGTTTGTCTAGCCATTTCAAGCAGGGGTGGCGGTGGCCCGAGTCAGAGATCCAATCCGAGACACCGGATTGGATCTCGACCGGGTTGAACGGTCCCACCGCCCAATGGTTTTCCCCGCATATGTTATCCCTCTCGAGGGATTCAAGAAACTCCCCTTCGATGACTCTCGACGAGTCGTATAAGTTTCCCACATGAAACGTTTGGTGCGAGTATTGAAGATTAATAAACTCCATGAACTCTCGGCTCACGGTTTCGGTAGAAGGTGGCAGCCGAGGCATCATCTCCGGCGGAAACGGTAGCGGTTTCCCAAGCCTATCTAACAGGAAACAATAAGTATAGAAAACCGAAAGAGCTCGAAAAACATAAGTCTCAGCGTTGGGTATATCTTTCACGTCTTGAACCATGTATGACATTGCAGAGTCATGCACGACGGCCACTCTATTGCATGTTTTCGCAATAGAGCGGACGAAGTCGGTGACGGGGCCGCGAAGAAGAAGGGATGAGTCAAACAACGACTGGAGATGAGTAGGGAAGTGGTTTTTGGCGTCAGGAACCGTTGTTGTGTTGACGGTTTGAATAGGATCGGGGAGGTCGTGGAATTGGATGATATTGTTCGGGTTCCAGCCGTGGAGGCGGAGGCGGGCTTGGCGGTTGTGGGAGGCGGTGCAGACGAAGTGGATGGGGATATTGTAGGCGGAGATGAGGCGAGAGAGGTGGAGGAGCTGGTTGAGGTGGCCTTGGGCGACGAAGGGCACCATAACGACCACCACATCTGAAGTCATTGTAAAGTTTTTCAAAGTGAGTAGGATTGTGGATCATAAATAAAGGAACCACCAACCAACGTTATATTGGTTGTATCTTATTGTCTTGTTCCAAATTATGTGATGCTTTTTGCTTTCTCATTTTTTTTAGGGTGACGTTTGATAGTTTAGCTATGAGGCCATGTTCAGTGGGGGTTTACAAATTGGAAAATAAGTGTTATCTGACATCCAGTTAGTAAAGAAAGAATTTTTGTTTTAGAGGTATAACGGTGTTGTATCTTAATATATATATCTTACTAATATATTAAAGCAACATAATGTGTGTACATGGCATTATTCTAGGGCCTCCACCTAGATGCCCTGTGTGTAATTTCCATTTTTATCTATTCCTCCTTTAAACTCAATAGAAAAACACGGACCTGTATTCATTTTTTATAACCCGTGACCCAATTTTCTTGATATATGACCCGCTTTGTTTTCTAATTCAATCTTCATATTTAAACCCACATTATAAACCTAATCCATCAGTCAATATTCTTCAATATTCTTTTTCTTCTTCTTCTTCTTCTTCTTCTTCTTCTTCTTCACAGGCCGATCGACTTCCTTGAATGACCTTCATAATCAGCGGCGATCTTCAATAGACAAGTCCGATCACCATTTATTTAATCATGACTACTCAATTTTCTAAGGTATGATCGATTTGATTTCATCAATATTATGTACCTTGAATATTTGATTTTGATCCAAATATAATTATAAACACTAAATCGATTTGGATATCCAGATTATGAACCCTACATATTCGACTTCGATTCAACTTAACTATAAGTATTGAATTGATTCGTATTAATCAATAGTTCGAGCCCTAAATTGTGGATATGATGATTGTTATGTTCTTCTTTATTTTATTATTTTTTTCTTTTACATAATTTGTAAATTTAGGATTTGATATGATAATATTGAGATCTGCAAGTTTTTTGATAATTTTAGGTGAAAAACTATCTAAACATAATATGAAATGAAACTTTATTATGATTAAACATGTAATTATATATGTTGACCAATAGTTATATCTAAAATTTAAATTTAGTTATCTACTTTTTATTTTGACCAAAAATATTCTTTTTATATATGCAAATCTGTTTGAATTTATTTTTTTGCAAAATATGTTGACCATTAATTAATTTACCAGCTATGATATTTTTAAAATTTTCTAAAATTGAATTTTTCAAACATATTTTAACCATTAATTAATCTTCCTGTTATGATAAAAAAATATACAATCAAATAGTTAATTTGTATTGATTATATTTAATTGTATTTTGGCCTTACTTAAAATGTTTTTCATAACACAGTTTGAAAACTATTACACATCGGACATTTCGATCAATCAGAATATACAATCCTTTAATTAAGATTTGTATTTTTAATAAAAAAAAGTTCCAAAAATAAGTCGCATTCATTTTAACTATATAAGACATCAGTAAGTCTTTTATTTTTCTCACCGGCCCCCTCCATTTCAAACTATCTATGCACTGCAATTCATCCTTCTTATTCAACATCCATGGTTTGTTATTTCATATTTTGTTACTACGATTTTATATACATTATACTGACTAGATTTGTTTATATCAGTTGACAAATAGGACCATTGGACAATCGGTAGCTGTTACTTGTAATGAATCAGTACTAATTTCTTTTATAGTGATGATATCATGCAAGTAGGCAATTTTAACATCGAACTTACTAAAAATGAAAATAATAGTACAATAATAATAAGATTTGTAATTTCATTCAAGATGTTTGGTGAAAATAAACATAATTGGGTTTAAAAAGTTTGTAAGAGATCTGATTTCTATACTCTCGGAGTAGATATGCTGCATGAGATTTGATTTTCCATGGATATAATTAATTTTAATCATGTCTCTTTGTGTGAGACAAGTAATACATGTCAAAGGGAAAATATGAAACTCAAAATTACGGGTTATTTTGGGTAATTTCGAAAATTAATTATTTTTACTTTCATTCATGAATTGATATTTGTTACTAGAGATTACTAGATATTTGTTTTTCTTTATGTTACTAATTTACTTGCTTTCCATATGGAGGTTATTTAAGTTTGTTTATGGAGGTTAGTAAAGTTAGTTTATTTTTGTTGATATTATTTGCGTAAATCATTTTAATGTTTGTGCTTTTGCACGTAACTGTTGATTAATATACTTCTAAGGGGTGACACCAAGGTATCTGCAAAAGGCCTTAAAGGATCTGCTAGGATAGATGAGATGCAACATAATCAGAGTGCACATGTCAATATCACATAAATAGTACCAATATAGATATGTACATTGGTTGTTGCAAGCCAGGTGCCAATATCACATAAAATCATGATCCACGCATTTTTTAAATCCTTTCCGAAATATATATCATCAATCCTCTTATAAATAACCGCATAATTGTTTGCGCATTCATCGTTCTCCTCTAAACATATCAAGTAATTGTTCTTTTATTTTCTATGCATATTTCATTTCCTTTTATTAATGCTTGCTTTCTTGAATTCGAAAGTGAAGGTTTTAGCTTTATTATCTTCTAATGTTTTATATGTTCATTTTTGAGTCTTTGGTTATCGATTCAAATAATTGGAAATGGTCTAAGGGGTTGAAAATAAAGAGTTTTAAGGTAAGGAGCATTTGGGCCAATCTATAATATATGAATATAAAGAGTTTTGAGGTAAGAGGCATTTTAGCCATTTTATAAGCTAATTTTGACTTTTTGGTCCAAGTTTTTTTTTTCAACTTTGACTTTTGTATAAGTTCGACATTTTTAGTCAATTTTCGCTTTTTAGTCAGGTTTGGCTTTTTCACTAGCAAGGTTGACCGTTTTTAGAGGTAATATGCTTTTTAAATTTTCAAGTCTTAGACTCCATCCATGTTCAAGCATTACTTAGAAAATGCAAGTTTTTCTTTTAATTATTTACTTTTTATATTGTAGCTAATGCTTATATTTTTTTTCTAATGTATGTGTGGTTTGAAATCACATAATGTTAATTTTTTTTTCTGTTTTAGTTAATATGTATGAGACCAGACATTTTGGATGTTGATTTCATTAAATGATTAAGTTTTAATTAATATATATTTTTTGTACTCATGACATAAGTAATAAAGATACTTTAACTTTTCATTTATCTCTGTTAGTCTTTGTATGTTTTTTGTATTTGAATTAAAATAATAATGTAATGTCTTATAAGTTATAACTCATGAAAAATTATCCTTATATATATATATGACATTTGCATTTCATTAAATTTATAATATACATATATATTATGTTTTAATTATTTTTCACCCGTGTGTAACACGGGTACTATCCTATATATATATATATATAAAGGAGGAGGATCAAGAGAAAACTCATCTTTAGAGAGAAAACTTTAAAACTCCTAAAGAATTATTTTTAAATAAAAATAAAAAAATATTTTCAAAATTCTGTTTTTGCCATTATTCTTATATTTTCTTACCCTTCACTCGAAAAAAATAAAAAATAAATAAAAAAATTTAAAAAAATAAAAAAAAAACCGTTGTAATGCACATACGTATTATTGTGCGAAACCGTTGTATTACACACGTACATTACTGTGTATTTTTAAGTTTAATAGTGTTTAGTTGCATATATTCAATATTTGTGTATTATATATGTGTAGCAGTGTTGTATTATATGAAAATAAAATAATAAAATAAAAGTCGATTTAGTGTACATGTGCGTTAATGTTGTATTACACATACGTACTAATGTGTATTCGATGTGCGTATTAGTCTTATATTGCATATATATACAATAGTGTTTATCAAATATGTGCAATAGTGTTGTATTCTATGCAATACAAACACTTTTGCATATATGCAATGCACACTGTTACACATGTGCACTACACCAACGAGGTTACCAACAATTTTTTATATTTGAACCAATAAAAACATATAAGAATAATGGAAAAAAAAAGAAACTTAAAAAAAAATTTTTAAAAAGTTAAAAATAGCTTTTTAGGGGTTTTTAGAAGTTTTTAAGTTTTCTCTTTAAGAATAGTTTTCACTGGATCCCACCCATATATATATATAGAGAGAGAGAGAGAGAAGGAGAGAGAGAGAGTTAGGTTAAAATAAAAACCCACTTGAGTTGTGAAAACTCTAGAAACTCATTTTCAACCACATGTTTTTAACTAAAGATTAAATCTTGTGATCCACAGTTAAAGTTAATAAAAAATATAAAAGTTAATTTACATTTTCTCTCTCCTGAAAACATATATAAAAATTAGTAAAAAAATGTAAAAGAAATAGCAAAACATTTTTTTTAAGTTTTCACAACTTGAGTTGTGAAAACTCTAGAAACATTTTTTTTTTGTATTTAGGTTTTTGTTTTTAATCGTTTTGCTATTTTTATATTTTGTAATGATTTGTTTATTTTTTTAACGTAGCTTTGTTTTAGTTTAATACGTATATAGTAGTTTGTTACGTTAGTTATTTTTATTTAACTTTAGGGCTCTTTCAATTGAGATGTGTAGGTTTCTTAGATTTTTAACGAACGAGCATAAACGAACACGAATATGCTGATTTTTTTTATAAAACGAAAGAACATGAAAACAAATATTTGTCCTATGAAAAAGGGCCGGTTAATGTAGGTTACGATGGTGGTTGATGCACGAGAGGGGAGGTTGATGATGGCGGGTGGTAATCATAAGTAAACCAGTGATGGAGAAGATAGATCGACGACAAGGAATATGCAGATTAGAGAAATTATATTAAGATTTGATGTTAAAAGGGTTTCACAAATAAATGATATCTTATAACTCGTTTAATGGTCATCCGGGTTTGGTGAGACCCATGACCCGTGAAAATTATTGCTTGATGATTAAGGAGTTTCACAAATAATTGAGATGTTATAACCTGTTTAAAAGTTATCCGGGTTTGGTGAGACCCATGACCTGCGAAAATTATTATTTGATGATGAAAGGTTTTATAAATAAATGAGATGTTATAATTCGCTTAAGTATTATCCGGGTTTGGTAAGACCCATACTCGCGAATTCGGGTTAAATGCATAAGAAGCCACCATTCATGAATGAAGCAATCTGGTGGACCGAGAGGGGGTGGGGAGCAACCACATCGCGACACTTAGAATTTTCATGTAAGCAATAATATATATTGATAGATGTATTGTTGTTTTAATAGTTTCATTAATTACGAAGATTGGCATGTAATTTTAAAGAGTGTTTTCCAGCCTACCAACTGTTTTGGAGTACCGTTTCAAACTAAGTTTTTTATTAATTGACTCGTATCCTCATTCCGCTTAAAAGACCTAAACCACAGGACCATCCATGTAATTAACTAAAATAGTAAAACATAGTTCGATAGACAACGGGAAACTAACATTATGTTGTCATAAAGCTAGGAACGATCATAGGGGCCGGTTTTTGAGACTTAGAGCTAGGTGTTGGATAATAGAAAAATAAGTTAATGATCATAAATATCATTTTGTCTTTATACCGGATATGTCAAGGAAATAAAGTTGTCAAGGAATGAATATGTGCACACGAGAACTCTAGGTACCGGTTTGGTCTAATAAGATGTCTTTTAACAACTTGGATGATATCTTACCCGACATACCTTAATGTCAACATATATTAATATCAAATGGTAGACTTTTTACTTTGCTAGGTTTCATAAGATGTATCAAGAAAACTATGGATTTTATTTTTAAACTAGTAGGTTTAATTTAAAAAAAATGGTTTTTAGGTATCTGACAATGAAGTAAATATGATTTATGTGTTTAGCCATCTGATATGGCTGGATTGAATTCCTCTCTCCTAATGACAATCCACGTAGGTGATGATGTGTAACTCTATGGTGACTGGATCAGTCATCTTAGATGGCTAGATCCAACTTTATTCCCTTACATATTATTCTGACACGTGACACCACCATATGAGACCAGTCATTTGAGTTAGCCGAATTCATTTCCAATCATGCCAACCTCTCACGGGTGTATCGTTAGTGTAACATAATTAATATGTCAATTCTCAGCAGTCAAACGACTATGTAATCTTACTAAATATATTTTATTTATATACTGTTTATAATTATCCTAATAAATAAATAAAAAAAGGTGTTCATTGGAGCATGGAGTGTGGTATAACCGTCGTTATATTAATTATAATGTTATTATTATATCTATATGTTATTATATTATTTTTAATATAGACGATATGATATTATCTATATACTTTTTTTAATGTTGTATAACCATCGTTATATTAATTATAATGTTGTTCGTTTAACAGGTAAATACCAAATTGTTTTAAAACCCTTGATGGTGAATGATATTCAATGACCTCCCAGAAAATGAGATGGCACTCGCTACGCCAACTACCCTCCCCGTCTTTGCACGATGCAGGTAAATGCCCCACACGAATTTCAACAGATCTCTAGATAAATTGTTAAACAAACAATATTATAATTAATATAACGATGGTTATCAACACTAAATAAAAGTATATAGTTAATATCATATCGTCATATTAAAAGTAATATAATAACATATAGATACATAATAACATTATAGTTAATATAACGACGGTTATACAAAACTCCATGCTCCAATGAACACTTTTTTTATTATTAGGATAATTATAAATAGTATATAAAATATATTTAGTAAGTTTAGATTGTCGTTTGATTGGTGAGAATTGACATACTAATTATGTTATACCGACGATACACCCGTGAGAGGTTGTCATGATTGGAAATGAATTCAGCTATCTCAAATGGCTGGTCTCATATGGTAGTGTCACATGTCAGAATAATATGTAAGGGAATAAAGTTGGATCTAGCCATCTCAGATGGCTGATCTAGTCACCATACATTTACACGTCGTCGCCTACGTGGATTGCTATTAGGAGAGAAGAATTCAATCCAGCCATCTCAGATGGCTGGATACCTAAATCCCATTTGCTCAATTGTCAAATACCTAAAAGTCATTTTCTTTATATTAAACCTACTACTTTAATTAATAAAAAAAATCAAAAACTATGATTATCGGTGTGCATTTTTGACATGATATGAGGTTTTGGGTTTGAGTTAGTTTAAATGGGTTGAGTCAATTTCGGATCGGCAAGCACATTTGCCTAAGCTGGTCGTGCTCGTATTAACCCAACGCTCATGAGTTGACTTGTTTAATCTGCCTGTTAACTTTTTTTTAATCATTTTAAAATGTTTGTTTTTTAATAACTCTATATGCATATTTTTATGACGAAATTCAAGTTGAAAAAAAAATGGCTTATAAGTTTAAAGATAATTCCTTAAAAATAAAAATAGCATGTAAATTTCAAATTTCAAATTATTGACAAAAATCGGGTTAAGCAGGTCGTGTGCTTGTCAGTACACAAGTCCACTTGTCGCGTTCGAGCTCCTGCATATAATATGACTTTTCGATTCCTATCTGGTTGAAACCTCCCGCATGCGAATATGACCACTTAATGATCCTTATTTCTAGCACAATGATGATTTCACTTTAGTATTTGTTCAAACTTAAAATTATTACCAGAGGGTTGAGGCTTTACTAGTTTTAAAATTCGGTGGTGGTTGGATCAACGTATCACATTCCCAGTTAATAGAATATTACTAGGAGTCTTCAGCATCGGTGAGCGTGTTCACCTTCTTGATCCTCGGGATGTTCCTTCTTTATTCCTCCGCTAAACTGTATACTGTATGCAACTCATCAAAGTGCAACAGTGAGCTAAAAGGATATTGACGGAAGCAAAAGTCATGAAAGGCTGTTTGGGCTCGCTATTACGGGGTCAATGGTTCTCGTGATTTACAACAATTTAGCGATTTATGTTAAAGCATGCCTATCTAAACTTAAGTAATAATTTGAATGACTACGCTTAGGCTTGATTCCCACTTGTTTTGGTCACTCGGTGCCGTGTTTAATTAATTTTTAAATGAATGAAGTTTATTATGATTGAGATTATTTTGACTAGATCTATTGACTTTCAAACATAGTTTCACCTCACTTTAATCATTATTTTATGAACTAGTCAAACTTGTATTCTAGCTAAGGGTGAGCAGAAAACCGAATTAACCGAACCGAAACTGAATTAACTGAAAAAACCGAACCGAAGCATTAACCGACGGTTAATTTTTGTTTTTTTGGAAAAAAACCGAATTTTTGGTTTCGGTTCGGTTTTCCATTTTTAAAAAACCGAAAAAACGAACCGAACCGATATATGTTCTTACTTAAATATTAATACAATTATATATGTTTTTTTAGATATTATGACCGGAAACAACACCAAAAGGATCTATCGTTGATAATGATGAAGATTGTGAAGATGATGAAGATTAGGAGTAAACTTTGAAAATAAATAAGATGAAGAATGAAAATTGGAACTAAACTTTTAGTGTTTTTTGATTAAGAACTTCGTTGAATTTTAAGCTCTAGTACTCTTGCAAGTTTGTATTCGTTTGTTTCCACGTAACAAATGTCTATTTTTGTGTTTTGAATCTAATATGCATTTTCATTATTTTGGAATTTTTTTGCAACATCTACAGTCTACACACACCAAAAAAAACAGATTATAACCGAACTGAAATCGAAAAAAACTGAAAAACCAAAAACCGATCGGTTTGTGTATTCGAAAAACTGACTTTTCGGTTTTTGGTTTAGGTTTCGGTTTCACTTAATCCTTTTTGTTTATTTTAATAAACATTTTATGTTAAAAAAAAACGTTATTACCAAAAAGAAAATAACGAGTTTGATCATTATTTACACTTAAGTTTTTATTGTTTGCTTTTCCAGTTTCCTTGATGGTGTAGATGTCTTTAGCATCAAAATTGAAGATGGTAAAATGAATGTTTGAATATTAAATCACTATATGTAATTAGCTTACGCGAGAGGCAGTATTATGAAAAATATGGGTTATAACTTATAATATGTAACCCTTCATTTATAAACAAGGCCTTTATTCTCTGTGTCTTCCTCAATTACAACCTCTTCATAAAATCAACTTATCTGCTACACAAACTTAATCAACGGCTTGGCATAAAAGGTTTGGTCGTCCACATCAACGTCGTTTTAACTTCATCTTCTTTGGTTTTTTCATTGAAAGATAAAAGATAATTTTGGGATACTTTGTTCTCTTGCTACTCCATGTTGCAAGTGAGAATATGTACATAACGTTTTAAGCTTAACAAAGACGATTCTAGCTAGAATACTATTGTATAGTTTCACTAAACGTGTTTTAGCTCGTAAGACGTGTTCCTGAGTTTACTTAAGAAGGGAAAGGAAAGTTTATCTTTGAGTTAATGGTCATTTTCGTCCTTGCGGTTTGTTACTTTTGCCACTTCAGTCCAAAGTTTGAAATTTTGTCAATTTAGTCCCTATAGTTTTAAACATTAGCCAATTACGTCCCCTCGTCTAACGGCATCCAACTATGCCGTTAGTTTAAGGGGTATTTTTGTCTTTCTCCTATTTATTTTTAGTTAATGGTCAGTTTCGTCCCTGTGGGTTTAATATTTTTGCTATTTCAGTCCAAAAGTTTGAAATTTTGTTAATTTTATGTTTTTTTTGTTGTCTATAGCCCTTAAAAGCATAATCCAATCCCAAAACCATCGAGCATCGACCAAAACAGGTTTACATTTACTCTGTCGATGACAATAATCATACCCCCCTCGTATTTAGTTTCTAGACATTTTCTAAACTCTTCCCCATGGTGGAATTCATTGGTAAAGTAGTCAAGGTAATTCCTAAAACCGTACTATACCGATAAAACTAAAATCGTTTCTTTGGTTAATGCATAATGGTTACGGTTTAGAGATTAACATATCGTAGCAAATATCTTGGACGAAATCAACATCAGGAGATCGAATATCCCACATTTTCATGTTTGCTCAAGAAATCGATACACTAGATCACATGTGTGTTCTTTAAATCGTTGTGTTATTCTTGAATTCTTCATATCGACTACAATTCTAGGGTTGAATTCGACGAATCCAATAACAAGACCACGATTGAAGAACACACATGCGATTTAGTGTATCGATTTCTTAATCAAACATTGAAATGCGTGATATTTGACCTCCTGATGTTGATTTCGACCCAGATGTGTGCTACGATATGTTAATCTCTAAACTCTAACTATTATGCATTAATCAGATAAACCATTTTAGTTTTTTCGGTATAATTTGGTTTTAGGGAATTACCCTGACCACTTTACCAATGAATTCCATCATGGACTGAAGTAGCAAAAAAAAAAAACAAATAAATTAAGCATAAAATTGACAAAATTTCAAACTTTGAACTGAAGTAACAAAAGTATCAAACCACAGGGACGAAACTGACCGTTAACCAAAAATAAATATGAGAAAGACAACAATACCCCTTAAACTAACGGCATAGTTGGATGCCATTAGACGGGGGCGTAATTGGCTAATATTTAAAACTATAAAGACTAAATTAATAAAATTTCAAACTTTAGACTAAAGTGGCGAAAGTAGCAAACCACAGGAACGAAAATAATCATTAACTCTTTACCTTTCATTTCCTTTCTTTTCTTTTATTTCTCCTTTCTGTTTTTCTTTTCTTTCTTTCCATTTCCTTTCGATTTGAAAGGTCTTTTATTTCCTTCTTTCTTTCTCACATTTTCTTTTCCTTTACTCTCCTAAATGAAACTCTAGAATACAAAATATGATGACTTTTCTTTTCTTTCGTTTAACAAAAACTCTGGAACACAATTCATCTTTTTTTCTTTTTTATTTTAAATGAGACTCGGAACACAAAATTAAAGACAACCAATATATTCTAGATATAATATAGGATTATAGGATTCTTAATGTGTACTCAAAGTGAAAATATGGTGCATATGTACCAAGACTTTGTGATAAGATAGAAGTCCTTTTCAAGGTCAACTTCATTTATGTTTCTTGGAAATGTAACTTCGTATAGATTAAGTGGGTATGGATTACGTAATGATTGATTATAATCTCTTCTTTTTTCTTAATTAATTCACTTTTTTTCTTTGTTTTTCTAAGGCCCAAAAGAATAATACATACTTGCACAATTCATTAAGCCAACACGAGCACGATACTCATTATTCGTTAATATGTGTTCACGCATGTATGCTAACACATGTTCTTGTGTTCAGTACGTAACATAACGTTTCCAAGTCCTAACAGATGTGTACTGAGGGTGAAATTTCTAAGGTACCCGGGAGAGAGAATGCAACTTAAATAAAAAAGAGGAGGTATGTTAGACACGCTCATACCATAGGGCTTCTTGTCTACTGATTATATATATCATGGTATTTAAAATTATATATATTTCTATGAGGTTGACGATTCGAGTCTTATAATGGACACTTGTGTAGATTAGGAGTAAGTTTATAGGTTGTGTGTGTATGTGTATTTGTCATTATAAAAAAGAAATTAGACATTCTCGTTTTTAACGTATGACAAACTTTTATAAACACCAATACTATTATTTTGGAGTTATAATTAAATAAAATGTTTCTGATGGGTTTCAAACTAGATCTTTGATGTTCCAACAAGATTTGTAAATCTATTTGTTCACATGACCATTAGTCAAATATAAATGATTGTTGATCCTAAAGTTAAGGTATACCTGATACAGAAATAACATGTGGTAGTCAATGTTGAGCTTCAAAAAATCATATACGATCATTCTTATTATTAAAACTTGTTAATCTTTTACTAAACATGTTCATCATGGATCCAACGTACACATGATCCAAGATCCAATGGTTATTAATGATAAAGTGGACAATTATAAAAGTCCACATGGCATGTATTTGATGTTAGGATAAAACAGTGGCAATCCCACATTCTCACTAAAGATGGTAATTTATTTTAAGCTAATTTTCTTACTCTTTTTTGGATTTGAATGTAGCACCTCTGAATGATTAAGATGTTTGTCTTTGTCGATGCACATTCATTTGTATTACTGGATCTGTTGATAAAAACTTTATCCACACATACCTACCTTGTAGAGAGGTTATCAACGAGATAACCTCTTGAGTGGGTTTCGTTTCTAAACAGGCGAAAATTTAGAACATACTAGCATATCTTGATAAAAAGTAATAAAGGATTGTTTGACAATCTTGTGCTAAACCATTAAGAGGTTTGACTGATTAAGAGGTAACATTTGAATCATTTAGCATATCTTTAAAACTTAACAATTAAGAGGCTTTATTAACGATTAAGAAGTGGTTTTTTAGTGAACCAAGCGCACTCTACTTTTGACTAACTCAAAGTGACCTTTTAATAAAAATTATATTAAGATGCTACCAAATAACCCTTAAGTATTTTAATAAAAATAAATTACTAATTATCAATGTATTTAGTCTTAAAGAGAAACCTATAGGGTTGTGACAAATACATGTGGTATGGCTCCCACAGTCTCTAGGGATTCCATACCATCACATGTGACCTCTCTTTTTGTTTCCCACTTTCACATCCTAGAAATTTTTTTTAGCAAATTTCTTGCTGGCATTTGGGTTAAGTGCTTATCTTTTCGTTTTTAGAACTAAATTATAAAAAAGTCAATTGTTTATAATTTATTATCCAGGGAATATGGCTTTAACTTGTGAGTGGTAATTAAATACTTAGTTAATTAAATAAATATTTGTTGTAACATCATGGTATTTAACATACTTAATAACTTCCAGGAGTGTAATAAAATAGAGAATGGGAGAGTAATGGGGAATGTATGTAGGTGAAATAATAAAGTGCTTTTGTTAATAGCTATGACAAGTTAAGAGTGATATGCTAATTGATCTCCTTATCTTCATTAACTCGTATGTACAATTCTAAAACTTATATGATAAAATGGTCTCATGTTTAATAGTTGCGTCTATAAAACAATAATGTTATCTATATAGCGGAATTGAATCGAAAGAACACACGAAAAACACTCAACCCCTAGATATAAATCTTATTAAATCAATCACGGAAACATGAAATTGATTTAGGGTTTAGGGTTATAGAACATGAACGAAAACGAAACGAATAACAACTTGAATTACAGAAAATGTAAACAAACTGCAATAGATTGAGAGTGGCCTTTGTGATGAGCTTGAGAGCCTTTTAACCTCATTCTGAATCAACCAACAACCAAGTTTTGTATTTGTCACATTACGCCCCTCTACTTTCTAAGTTGTAAGAAAGCAACTCAAACTTCAATCTAATTCTAACACACTTAAATGAACTATCAGGCTATCATCAAATTACCCCTAAAGTTTTTAATTTCACTATTTAACTGTTTTTGACAAACTTAACGGTAAAGTGTTTCAATCTAATTTTAGTACATTAAATTAATGTAATTGTAAGATGTCATGTTACCCATAAAATTTTGTCAAAACTTTTACATATGTCATGAGTTAATCTTTTTTTGAAAAGGCGGTATTTTATAAAAATAAATAAAAACAGTCCTAGCAAATAGCTAGAACAAAAAAACATAAAACATTACAAATACAATAGAGGGTTCTTAAGCCACTCGATCCTAGAAATATTACATTTACGATTTCTGCTACTATACCATAAGAACGAGAAATTTAAAATTTCATCAAATATCGTTTCTTTGTTATGCCGATTCTTCTCAAATACCAAGTCATTTCTGAATCTCCAAATAATCCACCAAGTGACAAATATAATCATCCCGATCATATCTTTCTTATGAGTTTGGACTCTTAAAGTGTCCCACCAAGACATCAGCTCAATCGGAGCCAAAGAGGAAGACAACGGTAGGCCAAGCCAAGAAGCAACAAGACCCCAAATCCGATTAGCCACCGAGCACATACCGAAAACATGGTGAATAGACTCCTCATGATCATTACAGATAGGACATAAAGAACTCGGAATGTCTATACCCTTACTCACCAGATTGACTCTCATAGGAAGTCTCTTAAGTAACACCCTCCAAGCATAAATATTAACTTTTCTAGGAAGAAATTTGAACCATATTGTCTTTCGAGCCCACGAAGGAAGAATAAATTCATCAATAACCTTCCTTACACCCTTAACCGTGAAGTCTGTCATATCCCCAAAACTCCAAATTCATCTATCTTGAGAATCCGTTAAACTTACATGTCCTAACTCCACCATCAAATTATCAAATTGTTCACTTTCTCTCCCCCCTCTAATCTCTCTTCTCCAATTCCAAGAACCACCGTCTGCCCTTTGATTAACAAAACATTGCTTTTCCATTTCCAACGCATAAAGGCGAGGATATTTGACCGCCAACGTACTACTTGTCCCCCAACAGTCTAACCAAAATCTAGTTTCTTGACCATTTCCTATCTTTTTTTGAACAGCCGAAAGAGGAATTACTTCTAAATCGTGTAGTTTATTAAATGAGTTACACATAGACGACCACACACCCGACCCTAACCCACTATTTTCACGATAGTTAGGATTCATTTCAACTCCATATATGGCTTTGATCAACTTAACCCACACACAATTGCTATCTGAAACAAACCTCCAACGCCACTTTTGTAAAAGAGCCTTGTTAAATGCCTCCAAGGAACCAATCTCGATACCTCCTTTCTCTTTAGAGGCCAACACTTGTTTCCAAGACACCCAATGAATTTTTCTTTCGTCATTTTTAAAACCCCAAAAGAACCGAGACCGAATTCTTTCCAAAACCTTCAAAACACTTGGAGGCACAACGAATAGGGAAAAGAAATAAATTCCCAAGGCTCCAAGGACCGAAGTGTTTAAAAGAGCTCTAGCTCCAATAGATAATAAATTCGACTTCCAAACCGAAAGACGAGTTTTGAATTTATCTATGATAACCTTCCAATCTTCAACCCTTTTCATACTCGAACCAACCGTAAACCCAAATAGGTGAAGGGAATTTTAGCCGGAAGACAACCTGTCGAAGAAGCACGTAAAACCACCTCCTCATATGGGACCCCCACTCCATATAAATTAGATTTGAATAAATTTAACTTTAAACCTGAAGCCAAATAAAAACAATTCAAGATCTGAACAATACCATTTATATTTGCCTCCGACCATTCCCCCAGACATATAGCGTCGTCAGCATAAAATAGATGAGATATCCGCCCTCCATTTCTACCAATTCGAGCTCCTTTAAAAATACCCGCTTCAATAGCATCCTCCATGGCCACATGTAACCCTTCCATAGCTATTAAAAAAAGAAACGGAGATAAAGGATCACCTTGACGTAAACCTCGATGCATCTCGAATTCCAAAGTCGGGCTTCCATTAACAAGAATTGACATACGAGCCGATCCCAAACACGCTTTAATCCAAGAAATCCATTTCATTTGAAAGCCCATGTGTTCCATCATCTTAAACAAAAAATTCCACGATAAAGAGTCATACGCTTTTTCGAAATCAATTTTGAATATCATCAATTTTTTATTCCGCTTTTTGAACCACTCAACCACTTCATTCATAATTAACGAACCATCTAAAATTTGCCTTCCTTTTATGAAAGCGGTTTGTTCCGGGCTAATAATTGAAGGAATGACCTTACTTACTCGATTTGCCAAAATTTTAGCTACCACTTTATAAACAGCTCCGATAAGGCTAATAGGACGAAAATCTTTGACAAGAACCGGACTTTGCACCTTAGGAATCAATGTAACAAAAGCGGAGAGTTAATCTAAAATACTAACTATGATAAAATATGAAAATTGAAACAAAAAGGACACCTTTATAAAAATTTCTAGTATGAATTTTAAACTATTTGTAAGTAGTGACAAATGTAAGAGGTAAATTTTGTATTTTGTCAAAAATCTATTAGTTTTTTTTATTGATAGATTGAAGATTTAAGGAAAGGTCACTTTTCCTTTTCTAAAGATAAAAAATTAATTCGAACAAAAAGGGTAAAGTGACATCGTAGTCTGCTCTCATCGGAGCGTGGATTTTGTGTATTTTCAAGTAAAGAGAAACGGACCCCATGTGGTGGTGACATGTCAGAAGTTGGATAAACCAAGGAAAATAAACACCCCACGATGCAAAATTTAACATATATTTTATACAAAGACCTTACTCTTGTTATCATCAACCAATAGTCCAATATCATGAAAAAACAAAAATTTCCAAAGTTCCTTGTAGGATTTAAACTTGTCACTTTCATTTTGAAAGGGCAGATACAACACCACTAGATCATTACTTTATTAGATCATAGATTTAATATCATGAAATTAGTTATTTTAATTCTTTTTACTTTTTTTACGGCTAACGAATAAATTTTACGGCATCCAAGGTAACCTAATGGTAAAATGCGACCTCATATAGCGTTGGGTAGCACAGGCCTGACATCTCCATTTCTAAGAAAAACTCGCCGCCGCCTAAAGGTCCAATATTGTAAAACCTGGTTGCAATCGAATCCGGCAAAGCTAGAAGCTAAAAAGACTTGAATTTTTGCAGTTTTGTTCAACTTTTTTAAAATATAATTTACAAATTATTGCAAGAAAGGTACAATGTATTATTTAAATTTATATAGCTTAAGGTGCAGGTTTGGCCTTAAAACATTTACACACTTTGATCTTAAAATATATAAGGATGAGCAAGCAATCATGTATGGCATCCCAAACCGTTAGCCATGTGAAACGCCACCACGCCCCTTGTCACATCAGACAAAGAGACCTGCCATCCGTTACGCACAGGGCATTTTTGAGGCGTGCGAGACGAAAGTGTGAAACGAGAGCCGGACTTGATAAAAGCTTTCTAAAAAGTTTGATATTTAAAGTTCAAAACATGAGTACACTATATGTTTTTAGGTATATACCGGTGTGTATATTTGGTTAATTGCTAGCATGCTACACTGCTCTAAAATCTATTTGCTAACGCCTTTGAATACCTTGCTAGTTTTTATGTTCTATCTTTACTGTTTATGAAAGTAAAGAATGAGTTATAGTGCTAATCGTTGTTTAGTTTATGCTTTGAAAATATAAGTACATAATAAAAATGATCCTGCTATTTGTTTAATCTAGCAGACTCCATGATAATAACTAATACAATAATAATGACGAATATTCCTAACCCAAGTTGATAATTTGAAAGTGTATTATTAAAATGTTAAATAATTATAATTATTTTAATCAATTTTTAATCTTTATTTTTTTGAGCAATCCTAGGATAAACATACTGAAGAGGTATGTACCCGCCTCAACACCGAGCAAGGCGGGTCAACCCACAAGATATAAACAAGAAGCTTGAAATCAAGACATTATGAAGGCACAAAGCCAAAACCTACGCGCATGGCGCATATCACATATGCTCACGCATATCACATATGTTCATGCATCATATGCCCAGGCACCACACATGCTCAGGCATCATATGCCCAGGCACACATATGCTCGCGCATCACATATGCTCACGCATATCACATATGCGCGTGGCGCATCAGCGCGCGGCGCATATCACATCTGCGCATGAAACATCTGCGCGTGAGAATAAAGAGAAGACCTCGCGCATCCTCAGGATTGGCGCATATCACACATGCACATAATCAACCTCGTCCTTATCCAAATCAGGATTAGGGCAACCTTGATTGTGCACGTCAGACAACCTTCCAGAAGGTATATTTTTAAGGAATAAGAATATGCTGATGTTGACAGCTGCCAAATGAAGGGTGGACAACTCAGCATAAACCATGTGCTACCACGTGATTACAACCAATGAAAAAGCACCAGGTGTCCCCAAGGACACGTGGCGCCAAGCAATTGGAGGAGGCCAACAAAACCCTAATTGGGTCTGAGCCCAATCAGTGGAAACCCTAGCACTATAAATACAGCATCAACTCCACAAGGAAACATCATCGAATATCACCTGACAACATACAATCACAGAGTATTCAGCTATTAAGCAATACACTCTAAATTCCTTACTCTCACATATTATTATCTTCTCCCACAAATACTTATTCTTACACCGGAGGGTTACCCCAAAGAGGACCCCTCTATCCCTTTCTGAGGGGTAAGTTGACGGTGCTGTTCATTTTGTAGGTGGAAGAACCCAGATCCAAGAGAAACCATCGGTGAAATAGCATAATCACACCCGAGGAAAGTAGATCGTCTACCAGTGAGTCGATCCACGCTTCTTCATTGGCGCCATCCACTGTTACAACGGCAATCAGATCTCATCAGATCTATATAAAAAAAAAATCACCATGGTTTCTGGCGTTCATAACGTTGATCAAGTTCTGGAGGATATTGAACGTGAGGATGTTAATGAGGGACAGCAGTTTCTGAGGGGGCCGCGTGATTCTACGCGCACCACCAGTAACCGTCCCTTCATCACAACTCCTCACGGCCAGACTGAAACTCCTCCAGACGATCTCACGTTACAAAATCTTGCCGGCGCGAAACAAAAAGGACCAATGGGTCCAGAAGATGAAACAAATGATCCTAAAGAATGGCTCATAAACGAGCAGCGGCATCTAATGGACAAGTACAATGAGATGGTCAAACAGAAAAAGCTAGCCGACTTAACACAAAGGCAAGCGCTTGATAAGCAAACTGTTCATGGAACAAAAAGGCCGCGCGCGCCGGAAGAAGGACATTCTGTTCACACTGCACACACTGAGTTCAGTGATGAAGAAGTGCACAGCATGAGGAAGACGCGAGATACTCATGCAGGAGGCTCACAGCTCCGCGCGCCTGTGAACATGGCGCCTGGAGCCAGAGCCGATCTGGATCTGCACATGCCGTACAGCCCACCAGTTAGAGGGCAAGTGGACGTAACCACACCGTATAGACCAGCCATCTTAGTGAAACATTCAAAGTTCACTGAGCGCATCGCGAAGGCTCCCATCCAGCACAAAACCAAGATGCCAAGTGGTTTGGGTAAATATGACGGCACAACAGATCCAGACGATTTCTTGCAAGGTTTTTACAACACGAGAAACCTAGAGAGCTGGACGATGCCAACATGGTGTCACATGTTTGCTCGCTGCCTAACGGGCGCGGTGCGTGTCTGGTTTGAAAGCTTGCCTACTGGGCAAATCGATGGGTTCGAGGAACTATTGGAAAAATTCCAAGCTCACTTCGTACAACAGCGCAGACACACGCGCGACCCTGATGACATCATGCACTGCGTGCGCAGGAATGATGAAACGATTGAAGACTACATCACTCGTTTCAATCAGGAGTCTCTGGCAATCGGAGGTATAACTGAGCAACTCCTGCGCGTGGCCTTTATACAAGGCGCGCGCAGTGATCAACTCCGCCGAGCACTCGTAAGTAGAGATGGCATGCCCACCACGTGGGCCAAGTTAATGGAAGCATCGCGAGTTTTCGCGAGGAATGAAAAACAAATTGCCCAAGATAGGGCAAGAGAAAGAGCGCATCAAGCTGAGTCACCGCGCAGCAAAGAAAAGAGGGGCAAACAGAACTCTGTATGGTCCAGGTTGCAATCAACCAGTTTTTCTTCCACAGAAAAGCAGGCGCAACCAAGATCACCCCAGCCCCAAAAAGATGTTCGTAATCGCGGGGAGGGTGACAAGAGGGAGGGCGACAGAGATCCTAGCAGACCTCTGCCAAGAATATGGACTCCCCTCACTAAAACGCCTTCACAGGTGTTAAGCACTGAGAATGTCCAATTCAAAAGCCCCAAGCCATTACACTACAAGGGACCATCAGACAGTGGCAAGTACTGTGAATTTCACAAGTCCACAGGGCACAACACTGATGCATGCCACCACTTGAAGGATGCAATTGAAAAGGACGTGAAATCAGGCAAGCTGGCTCACCTGGTAAAAAGCTCAAGACCAGAAAATGAACAACCAGAAGGAGCCTCTGCCAGCAAAAAGTACAAAAGAATCTGTGTAGCCGAGGGAGGAAGGCAAGGGCAAACATCAAGAAAAAGAAGCGCGCAAATACAAGGAGATTGGCGCGAGCAACAAGTAATCTTCCCAAGAATCAGGGGAGGCCCTTCAATTAGCAGTCCTCTGGTCATCACTACACACATTGCTCATTACGAAGTGTCAAAAGTCCTGGTGGACACTGGCAGCGAATCGGACATCATGTATGAGCAATGTTTCAGAAAACTGGATCTGGCAGACCAAGCAAGGCTTGAAATTGTGAATGCACCAATCTCTGGTGTTTCAAATGAAATCATTCATCCCCTAGGTCAAATACAATTTGAGCTAACTATGGGGGATGAGAAACACAAGAGAGCCGAAGTTGTCAACTTCTTGGTCTTGCCCACCACCTCTTGCCACAATATGATCTTGGGTAAGGGAACGATTGCCCAATTCAACGCCATACCGTCGCCAGCGCACGGCGCGTTGGGGTTCCCAACACCAACAGGTGTAACTTTTGTATACAGAGATCATTTGTGCGCAGTGACAAGTACTCCGCGGGAGGGGAGAATGAAACTTCCAATGGCAGACAACGCGCCAGAGGAATGGATTCTCAACCCAAAATTCCCGGAGCAGAAGATCACAATTGGCGCTACGATATCAGACGACACGAGGTTGATAATGAAAAGGTTGCTCACAGCATATATGTCGGTCTTCGCGTGGCAACACTCTGATATGACTGGGGTTCCGCGAGACCTGGCGCAGCATTCTCTCAACACCTTCAAGTCTGTAGAGCCAATTGCTCAAAAGAAGAGAGTCATGGGGGATGAGAAAGCGAGGGCCATGAATGAGCAGGTTGAGGATTTACAGCGCGCAAACATCATCCGCCCGATACGATACCAGACGTGGGTAGCCAATCCTGTGATGGTAAAGAAAAGTAACGGGTCGTGGAGGATGTGCATTGACTTCAAGGACCTCAACAAAGCATGCCCAAAAGATTGTTACCCCCTCCCAAACATCGATGCAAAGGTGGACTCCGTGGCGCCATTCAAACTAAAATGTTTCCTGGATGCCTACAAAGGCTATCACCAGATTCAAATGGCACCAAAAGATGAGGACAAGACCGCATTTAGAACCGACAAGGGTGTTTTTTGCTACACAAAAATGCCCTTTGGTTTGAAGAATGCGGGCGCCACCTACCAAAGACTTATGGATGCCGTTTTTAGCGAGCAAATCGGAAGAAACCTAGAAGTCTATGTGGATGATTTGGTGATTAAGAGCAAGGAGGAAAAGCAAATGCTCAAAGACATCGAAGAAACCCTTGGGCGCCTAAAGGAAGTTAACATGAAGCTCAATCCGAGCAAATGCACCTTCGGCGTACTATAGGGAAAATTTCTAGGTGTAATGGTCACCAAGGATGGTTTCAAGGTGAACCCTGAGAAGGTGGAGGCCATCCTTGACATGCCCTCGCCATCCACCATGAAAGAAGTCCAGAAGCTGAATGGTAGATTGGTTTCAATCAACAGGTTCCTAGCGAACCATGCAAGCAAATCTACCCCATTTGTCAACACATTGAGGAATTGCTTAAAGAAAAGCCAATTCAAATGGACTCCTGAGGCCGAGCAAGCTTTCAGGGAGATAAAAGAATGTTTGATAAATCTGCCCGCGCTCACAGCTCCACTTCCTGGTGAAACTTTGACATTATACCTATCAGCAGGAGAGCGCGCCATCGGCGCAGTATTATTGGTGGATCGAAAGGGAATCCAAACGCCAATATACTATGTGAGTCGGGTGCTGACAGATCCTGAGACGCGCTACTCCATCATGGAAAAGTTAGTTTTATCACTAACACACGCGTCGCGCAAGCTTCATAGATATTTCAATGGTCATCCCATTGAAGTTCTGACTGGTTACAACATCCAGCAACTTTTGCGGCGCCCCGCGCTCTCAGGAAGGCTGACAAAGTGGGCGCTGGAGTTAGGCGAGCACACGATCGCCTATAAGCCCTGTCCAGCAATAAAGGGACAAGTCTTGGCTGATTTCATTGCCGAGGTCCCCGAAGGAAAAATTGAAGAGGCTCAGCGCGAGGTAGATCCTCCGCGAGCCAATGACGAAGAAAATGTGTGGAGATTGTTCACTGACGGAGCTTCAAACAACGAAGGGTCCGGCGCAGGCCTAAAACTGGTGGATCCAGAGAATCATGAATATACTTACGCCATCAGGTTGGACTTCAAAAGCACCAACAATGAGGCTGAGTATGAAGCCCTGCTGGCTGGCCTGCGCATCGCGCAAAAATTCGGAGTTAAAAAGCTAGAGGCCAAAGTTGATTCATACTTGGTAGCAGCACATGTCAATGGCCTTTATGATGCCAAGGAGAACACCATGCCTCTATATCTAGAGCAGGCGAAAAAGCACATCGAGCAATTTGACTGCTTCAGAATCATTCATATTCCGCGCAGTGAAAACAAATCTGCAGACGCGCTGAGTAAGATGGCATCAACCAGTTTTGATCACTTTGGCAAAGATGTCAGGGTAGAAGTAATGAGCAACCCGTCGGTAGTAGCGAAGTCTGTCCTGGTAACTCATACAACCCCTTCATCATGGATAACTCCAATAATGGAATTCTTGAAGGAGGGAAAGGTACCAGATGATCGCGCGCAAGCGAGGAAGATAAGACACAAGGCGCAGAACTATGAACTGCTTGATGGTACATTATATCGACGCTCTTATCTTGGGCCGCTCATGGAATGCCTAGATGCTGAGGAAGCAAGCTATGTGATCAGAGAGATACATGAAGGAATCTGTGGAATACATGCTGGCCCGCGCATGGTGGTTGCCAAGGCAATGAGCGCATGTTACTATTGGCCTGGCATGTACTTGGACGCTCTAAAAGAGATCCAAAAATGCAAAGCATGTCAGAGCTATGCGCCAAACACCATGCGGCCAAAGAACAACTTGATTCCGGTGACCTCCGCATGGCCTTTCCACAAATGGGCAATTGATATTGTGGGTCCCCTACCGCAAGCGCCTGGGCGAGTAAAATTTTTGGTAGTGGCAGTAGACTATTTTACAAAATGGGTCGAAGCCAAGCCACTAGCAAAAATCACAGCCGAAGCGATGAAGCAGTTTATCTGGAGCCACATCATATGCCGTTTTGGCTTGCCCATGGAAATTGTGAGCGATAATGGCAAGCAATTCACTGACAAGAAGATATCCAGCTGGCTCAAGGAATTGCGTATCAACCAAATCTTCACTTCGGTATATCACCCTCAGGGGAATGGCCAAGTGGAGCGCGCGAATCAAAGCTTGTTAAATGGGCTGAAGAAAAGGTTGGAGGGAGAATCCCATTCTTGGGTTGAAGAGTTACCTAATGTCCTGTGGGCACACAGGACATTAAGCAAAACTAGCAATGGAGAATCCCCGTTCAGCCTAACCTATGGAACGGAGGCAATGATTCCAGCAGAAATTGGATGCCCATCCCATAGAGTGCTCATGATGAACAAGATTGATAACGAGCGCGAAAGAAGGTTGGATCTCAACTTACTTGAAGGGCGCAGAGAGGCGGCTATCATCAGTGAAGCCAAATACAAGAAAAAACTGGAAAAATATTACAACCAGCGCGTGAAAGAATGCCACTTTAAGAAAAATGATTTTGTCCTTCGAAACAATGAAGCTAGCCGCGCGATACCCCCGGGAAAAATGTCCCCCAATTGGGAGGGACCATATCAAGTCTTGGAAGAATTGGGAAAAGGCGCATACACCTTAAAAGATTTGAATGGAAAGAGGATCCCGCGCGCATGGAATGCGGCACAGCTTAGAAAATGTTTCATGTAAAGATGTCAAGTTTGTAATCAAGGCTTTTTAAGCCATTATGAATAATGATACGCGCTATCTTCTCTTAATGTGGATTCTATTACCTTTTGCATACATGTTTCACACTTCCCTTTATTAGTTTTGAGCAATATGACAACATTGTATTGACATCAAAACGAAATAAAAACGAAGTAAAACATACATGCGCGAGCTTCAAGCTCAAACGCGTAAAGGAGTCTTAACTCTAAAGCGTCAGGGCCTTAGCCCAATTCTATTACCTTTTGCATACATGTTTCACACTTCCCTTTATTAATTTTGAGCAATATGACAACATTATATTGACATCAAAACAAAATAAAACGAAGTAAAACATACATGCGCAAACGCGTTAAATAGTCTTAACTCTAAAACGTCAGGGCCTTAGCCCAAAATTATGAGCCTTAGCTCAGGGCCTTAGCCCAATAATGTGAGCCTTAGCTCAAATAACTCACAACATCCATCCTGCATGCTGCGCAGCTTGACCATAAAATACCTAAACACAACTAAGGCAAAGCAAATGCCAAAACATAGTTGTTAAGGTCTCAGGTCGAGGTCGCGCATAAAATTGTAATGGATATCTGAGTAACACATTGACACGTAAAAGCTAAAAAACTCATAATTCCATAAACGCGCGATAACGTCGCGCAAAAGAGGAATAAAGAAAGCGCCAAGACACGTGTCAACATAATCAAGATATGGCAAAATCACTTACAATATGACAAGGGTTAAGTATAATAAATTCCTTACAACCTTGTTCTTATTCCAACGTGCAAGCATATCTTATATTCAACAAGCAAACATTCAATATAAAGAGATGAATGGGGAATGCGCAAGATGCGAAAAAGGAAAAAACAAAATTTCATTCCAAAGCATTGAAATTTACAAGTTTACAAGATGAGATACAAACTACAAATAAAAATAAAAAACATGAAGGGCTTCTCAAGTCTCCACGTTGACATCAGGCTCTTCATCATCCTCATCATCGCCCTCAGCATCTGGCGCAGCCTGCTCCTCATCATCTCCAAACTGACCATAGTCAAGTTGTTCATCTTGAATGGAGTCTTCTGGCACAACAGTGTCAGGAGCGGATCCTTTGGCCACGCCAGAGCCGCTAGCAACGCCAGCATTCCCCGCGCCATCATCGCCGCCGCCAGCCCCTTCGCACTCGTCAAGTAATTTCTTTAGCGCGGCGAGATCGGGCTGGTCAGCAAGCGCGGATATCTGCAAATCATATGGAAAAATATGAGTACAAAAGTTTTGGAAAATAAGTCAAGGTAATCTCATTAAGGATAAAATACCTGCGCAAGGATGGGAATGGGAGTATTCATATACTTCTCCCCCATCGCGGCCATGTCCGCGCAGGCAACGTCGCTCTGATAAGGGTACTCGGGTGGGTTCTTCTTCAACATGCCATATTCATAACCATCCGTGAACCCTTCAGCTCGGCCCACCAAGCGCGCGGCAGCGTTGCAATCCATCACCAGGGCCTGAAACTCGTCTGAGTATTTCATCGCGTAAGCGCAACGAGTCATGCCCTGTGAGATCAGCCATTGGCGATCCTGCGCGAGGCCAGCAACAGACGTCTCGAGGGCAGGAACCTGAGAGTTTAATAACTCAACAGTTTCCTTAGTCTTTTTTAGCTCCTCTTTGTCGGACGCTGCTGCCGCCAAAGCTTCTTCCTTTTCAGACCGCGCAGAATCAAGTGCTTCCTGGCTAGACGCTGCCATCGCCAAGGCTTCATCCTTCTCGGCCTGCGCGGACGCCAGTTCCTTCTTCAGGCGCGCGACCTCACTCTCCAGTGATGATTTTTCAGTGACAGACTGGACAAGAGCCTGGTCACGCGCCTCCGCCTCGAGCTCCAAGTCGCGCGCTCTGCGCGCGTACTTGGCAGCATCAGCCTCCGCCGCCTGCAGCTTCTCCCGCGCAACCTGAAGCTCATGACCGCGCTTCACGAAGGCGCTGTTGGCACTGGCTCTGTTCTCACTGAGCTCTGCTTGGAGCTTCTCAGCTCTCTCGCGAGCATCAGAAAGATGCCAAGCAGACACCTTAGCTTCTTGCTTGGCTTCCGCAAGAGCATCACGTACTTTTACGTAATCAGTGCGAAGCTCTTGGGAGGCAGCAAAGAAGGCCGACCCAGCAAACATATGATCGTTGAGCAGGTCGTCGCGAGCGCGGTCCTCCTGGAACCTCCTTTCAGATGGAGGCACAGCATGAGCCCAGAAATCCGCACACACACCCATGGACTGAAAGGTGCTGTCTTCAGTTATATTCCATCTCGGGCGGTAAATGTGATCGGCTTCCTGCAAAATCAAAGTAATTATCTAAGTTATCAAAACACTAAGATGGAAGTCCGCGTAGCGGAACAAAAAATAACTTATACCTGCGGGGATGAAGCAGAAAAGTCAGCGCCAGCCCCACGAGAAGGCTCCGCCGCGAAACCTCGTGGCGCTGCAGGGCTGGCGCGGGCGCCATCGGAGTCTTCAACTTCAAACTCCTCATCCTCCTCTGAAATAGGCCTCTTCTCCTGCGACCTAGAATCAAAATCGGTCTCGCGAGGAGGGCTGTGCGCAGGAGGAGGTGAGGGAGGTCTCGACGCCGCCAGGTCGGCGCGCAAAACGGCCTCCTGCTCCTTAGTAATCCCGATGAGGGGAGATTCATCGCTTGCAGAAGCAGGAGCAGAGCCAACGGCGCTGGCACCGGCGCCAGGAGTGCCGCCAGAAGCTTGTGCGCCAGCTACGGCTTCTGTGAAAAAATCAACAAAAAAGAAATGGTTCATGACTTGATCTAAAAGAAAGTCAGAAAATAAGAGCGCAATACGTACCTTGGCGCAACTCCGTTCGCGAAGCAAACATCGCCATGAAGTCCATTCTACCCTTCTTTGAGGGTAAAACAGGGGACTTCGAAGCGACCTCCGGCGCAGCCTCGGCATCTTGTTGCGCTGTCGCCGGCTCTACAAACATTTGAGTGAGCAAAGATTCATTAGTAATTCTATCAGAATCGCGCTCATAGAACCATAAAAGATAAGCAAAGGATAAGCAAAGTATACCTGTCGAAGGCGCAACACCGCTTCCCTTTTCCGCCCCGCGAAGGGAGGAGGTAGCGCCACCATACCTCAAGTGGACAGGAGGTCTGCCCACTTTTTGAGGCAGGGAAGCCAAGGAAACCCTGGTGGTAAACTCCTGGGTTTTCCCAAATCCCCCCGCCTGAGTAGGAGGATCCTGAACAACAGGGGCAACATCTTTTTTCTGTTTCTTACTGGCCCCTGCGCCAGTTTTCCCCTTAGCTTTACGCTTTAGTTGGGGCGCCTCCTCCTCCTCCTCTTCCGCGAGCTCCAGCTCGTAGTTTTCGAGCGCATCTACAGTACACGCAACAGAAGTGTTAGCAAAATTTGGTATTATAAGGGAAAATGCATAACTACAAAGGCTTACCAGGCGCATCGCTGTCGAAGACAAATCCCAGATCAACAGGGATGAACATGTCATCAAAGCGATCAGGGAAACCAACCTCCCCAGCGCCGAGCGCGACGGAGCCACCCTCCATATGCTCATCATATGCGGCGTGGATATACTCCTTGGTGACTTCACAAAACAAGTCAAATGATATCAGCAAAAAGAATTATATTCGCGCAGAAAAAAAGCAATGACATAAACTGACACAAGCCGTCGACTTGGATAACGGGCTCAAGCGCGCGCTGTCCGCCCACCTCTTGCTCATACCAACCCCCACCAGCGCCTCCTCACAAATGTTCTTGGCGGGGGATGGTTCAGCGGTCAACTTATTAACCCAGGCGCCAGTTGGGTTCTTGAGGACACCCACATCCGCAGGCGCAGAAGTGATCGCGCGCATGGTCATACGGATGGGGATCACGCCAGCCCTGATATAAAAAAACCTCTCAGACCAGTCATGAAGGCTCTTGAATGAAACAGTAGAGCACTTCACCTTCTGACTGCGAGGAATGAAGGAGAACCAAGAATCTTGGATCTTGGGCTTATAAAAAAATTGAAAGCGCCGAGGGGTGGGCTCCTCGCGCTGGGATTTGCACATGAACTCAAAGTGAGTCATGCGCACAAGTCCAAACGGATGGACTTGGGATATATGAATCCCATAAAATTTAAGCAGTGCACCCACAAACCTTGTCATCGGGAGACGAAGGTTGCAATGGATGAAAAAATGGCTATAAAGGGATATATAGCCGGTGGGCGGGTCCGCCGCCGTTTGCCCGGCCCCAGGCAACATGCAGCCAAACACAGGGAGAAACCCCTGAGAGGCGATAAGGCTGTCAAGATCAGCCTGCCTCAATTTGCAGGGGATTTCATTCCACCTCTTCACAGCCTTGGTCCTCCCTACCTCCTCCGATGAGACCTCAGCAGCCTTCTTCCCCTTGCCGGTCTTCTTCAATGTAGACATTACTAACGATTTTCTACGGCAATGGATGGGGGAGATTGTGTTGTCTGAACTATCAGACATACAATTGTAAAATCGAACAGGGGAAACTTCTGAAGAACAGATAGCTGGAAGCAGAACAAAGATAATCGGAATACAAGGAAAGAAAGAAAAGAGCTCTGAATAATAAACAATAAGATGAAGGATAAAAAACTCTAAGGGCTGGCTTTTATAGGCCCAGGAGAGAGAAATATCGGTGCTGATCGAAATTCACGCGTCCCCACTCGCAGGTGTAAGCCAACGCGAGCGCGACACGTGTCCCTGATACTGTGTGAGGGGACACGAAAAGGAACTCTACAGCTGTTGCCAGAATTCACGCGCCACCACTCGCAGGAACGGACCAACGCGAGCGCGACACGTGTCCCTGACAGCATGTGAGGGGACACGAAAGGCAACTGTAGCACCTCGAGCACACGAAAGGTCTGACACGTCTCCATCACTGGCCCACGTCAGCAACAACCAACTAAGTACAGGGACGATTCGCTTGCAACCAAAAGGATAGAATTTCGCGCAACGATGAATAATAAGAAGAAAAAGACAAACCCCTACTAAAAGACCAAACTGTTAAGTCTAATATCTATCTTGCCTCGCTCGCGCGAGACAAGACACACATTAGACTGGGGGGGCTTGAAGAGGTATGTACCCGCCTCAACACCGAGCAAGGCGGGTCAACCCACAAGATATAAACAAGAAGCTTGAAATCAAGACATTATGAAGGCACAAAGCCAAAACCTACGCGCATGGCGCATATCACATATGCTCACGCATATCACATATGTTCATGCATCATATGCCCAGGCACCACACATGCTCAGGCATCATATGCCCAGGCACACATATGCTCGCGCATCACATATGCTCACGCATATCACATATGCGCGTGGCGCATCAGCGCGCGGCGCATATCACATCTGCGCATGAAACATCTGCGTGTGAGAATAAAGAGAAGACCTCGCGCATCCTCAGGATTGGCGCATATCACACATGCACATAATCAACCTCGTCCTTATCCAAATCAGGATTAGGGCAACCTTGATTGTGCACGTCAGACAACCTTCCAGAAGGTATATTTTTAAGGAATAAGAATATGCTGATGTTGACAGCTGCCAAATGAAGGGTGGACAACTCAGCATAAACCATGTGCTACCACGTGATTACAACCAATGAAAAAGCACCAGGTGTCCCCAAGGACACGTGGCGCCAAGCAATTGGAGGAGGCCAACAAAACCCTAATTGGGTCTGAGCCCAATCAGTGGAAACCCTAGCACTATAAATACAGCATCAACTCCACAAGGAAACATCATCGAATATCACCTGACAACATACAATCACAGAGTATTCAGCTATTAAGCAATACACTCTAAATTCCTTACTCTCACATATTATTATCTTCTCCCACAAATACTTATTCTCACACCGGAGGGTTACCCCAAAGAGGACCCCTCTATCCCTTTCTGAGGGGTAAGTTGACGGTGCTGTTCATTTTGTAGGTGGAAGAACCCAGATCCAAGAGAAACCATCGGTGAAATAGCATAATCACACCCGAGGAAAGTAGATCGTCTACCAGTGAGTCGATCCACGCTTCTTACATACAATGATACAAAAACAGGTTATATTTTATATTAATGAAAATTTTTGAAAAGAATAAGTTTGAATGACATACATTCAAAGCTAGCTCATGGTCAGTTCTTGATAATATTTAGAAAAAATCAATATTTTAATAGATATGTAAACATTTTTTAAAACAGAAGTTTTAAAAAAAAAAGTCGGTTATGTCAGCTATTAAACTGTATTTGCACTTAAATAATTGTTTTCAAAACTATGGTCTGTTAATATTGATTTTAAAGACAAATAGGAAACTATATATTATATATATTTCAAAGTATATATATCATTGGTTAAGTTCCCAGCAAAGGTGTAAAATACATATCTGGTTATATGTGCAAACTATGATTATATATAAATATATACATATGCAAACATTCGAGTCCAATCAAGGTCGAGCTCGTTTGAGCTTTTGTTTGACTTGGTTACGTGCAGGGGCGGATCTACGTACCCAACTACGGGTTCACGGAAACCCACACAGTTTCAAATTTTATATAGAAAACCTATATAAAATATGAGAGTGAACCCACAAGTAAATTATAAATGAATAGGTATACAAAATGAAAGCATGGTCTAGTGGTAAACACACTCGTTCTTATAATGGTAACTTGAGTTTGACTCTCTTTGTAAGCAAGTTTTTCTTTCTTTTTAGCTGTTCACTTAGAAGGGTGACCATCTTTCTATTATTAAATCTGAGCTGGTTAATTGTATTTGTTTTCATAGTTTTAATAATATTTTTCTTTGGTTATTTGCAATGTCTCATATGAAGAGCTACTCGGATTCCCCTTCAGGACATCCTGGGTTATGAAAAAACCGAGTTTCCGATTGCTTTTCTTTTTCATCAATTTGTTTGTTTTTATTTGTGTTTTAATTTGCACACCAAAGGTACGCACATTTTTAGTTGTTTTTCGATGGCATGCATTTGTAGCCTCTTAAATGAATGATCCTGTTAGACAAGACTCATTAGCCTTTGTGAATATAACGGATTTTGTTGTTTCTCATGTATGCGGGTTAGGATTTTAGCTCTTAATGCATCTTATGCTTGAAAACTGGAGGCTATTTTGTAATATCGATTAGGAATTGCTTTTATTTTTTCTCATTTTCATATTATTTTGGGTATTTGTTTTTAAAGTTTACTTAAATTATAAGTACAAGCATTTATGTCAATAGGAAAATTGCATAGATCGGATGTGTTTGCCTATGGAAGTTTAGAAGTTTTAGGCAAAGAAGTTTAAACCAATGGAGCAAGTAACCCTCGAGCCCTTTGAACCAGATCGTGCTTGTGTATATTACAAGGTAAATTGGTTTAGGTGTTATGAAGGAACTAAAATTGGTGAATATTTGATCACTGGTGACTGGTCCCTATCTCTTGCTGCATTGGAATATTTGGAAATGTGATACATGAAATGTTAAATGGAAGGGTTATTCTAGGTGGTCATAATATTCTCAATGGAATCATAGGAGGTGTAATGTAATTAGCAAATAAGCTGTGTTTTTCTGTGTTTTGCTTGTTTGTTTGTAATTTGGGTTATTCTTGAACCCAGTTGGACCCGCAAGACTCACCTTGAAGAGAGACGTCTGCGCAGAAACAACCTGGATCCGCAGGACCCACCATGCTCAGAGACGTGACGTCCTTACGCGCAGTACGCAAGCTGTTCCCGCAGGAAATGCCTCCCAATGGTGAAGTACTCTGCCTGTTCCCGCAGCTGCGGATACAAGCCATCAGGGAAGGCCACCCGCGCAACAAGGCTACACGCACAAGGCACTTAGCTCTCAATAATTCAGTTGTCACCTGAAGGAATGAGCAAAGCCGGGAACAATCCCACACAAAGGCGGGAGGGGGAATACTCCCGCCCAAATAAGCCAGTCCGTACGATACGGGAAGATCTTCTGTACTGTATCTGACGAGGTATGGGCAAAAGATCTGACCAAAGATACGACAGCTTATTGACAACAGTATGGCGAGCAGCATGCTCTTGTACTGTATGTCAATATTAGCCGCTGCCTACTCACCAACTCCTGTCATACCACGTGCATAGCCGGCAGTTGGTGGAAAAGGAATAGTACACAGCAGGCCTGGTCACTGTCAGCCGCTGCCTACCCACCAACTACCAGCATGGCACGTGCGTAGGCCACAGTTGGTAGAACAGGAATACTATTCAGCCGGCTACACCTTCTTGGAAACCTACCTTCGGCTATAAATACCCCAAATGGTATGATCTTATCATCTTATCATCATATACTATCTCGTATTACATATTATACCTGATATCTGCTCTAGCAATCTCTTAATATACATTTATATTCAAGAGCAATCTAGTCTGATTCTCACGCCGGAGGGTGGTCACAAGGAGGAACCCCCCCCCCTTCTCAGTGACGAACTCACGGTGTCTGTTTTGCAGGTTATCAGAAGAACCATCTTTGCCGGGTCCAACCCCTCGTGGGAAATATCTATCTAACCCCCAGGTTATCCGTAATCTGCCCGGGGTCCGATTAGTGTTTCTTCATTGGCGCCATCCGTGCATAAAAGCTAGAACATTTCTTCAGTTTTTTCAAACTTCTGGAAAGATGGTTAAAGAAACTCCGGTAACCACAACCCCAGCTACTGGGGGGAATACCGGCGACTACACAGTTTTTACGAACACTACCCCGGTTACCCAAGCCGGGGCAAGTGCAGTAAATTTTACAAACACTACCCCAGTTACCCAAGCGGGGGCAAGTGCAGTAAATAATCGCTCACTGGGATTCACCGATACCCGGTTAGAGAGAGAACGAACGAGGCTCCCCCGCCAAACACTCGATGAAATTAAAGCGTGGGCGGAAGCACGTCAAAAGGAATTCCAAGCTGAGTTGGACGAACGCTTGCGTTCCGTCCAACAGGCTGACGAATTTGAAAGCACTCAACAGCTCAACATGAGTAGTGAGTGCGAATACTCGGAGGAATCCGACACCGACGCGAACCCTCGCCATAGGGCAAAAGGGCTTGTAAGGAAACGGACTCCCAACCGAGAAGGCATTTTGAAGAAACCTTCAAACCGAAAAACACAGGTGGGAATCCACGTGACTTCTCGAAAACATTTACACCAACTGCTGCAAAGGCGGGAACGTCCAAATTTGCAAGGGATATTGCGGAAGCAATCGTCCCGAAAAGTGCCAAACAGATGTCCAACATTGGCACTTACGATGGTATATCTGATCCAGACGATCACTTGAACAGGTTCATAGCGGGGGCAACCGTCAGTAGTTGGACGGAACCTACGTGGTGTTACATGTTCCAAATGACGCTTGTTGAGGCAGCTAGAGCATGGTTCGATCGTCTACCGGTCCACCACATCTACGATTGGGAAGACTTCCAGCAGAAGTTTAGCCAACACTTCAGCCAACAAAGAAAGTATACCGAAGAGCAATGGACAATCCTCAAATGCATTCGAGAGGAAGATGAATCTTTGCCAGACCTCACTCGCTTCAACTCAAAGAAGCTAAGTTTGGGTAATATTAGCGAAGATCTTGTTCGCGCTGCTTTCATCCAGGGCGCGAACGACCCAGAGCTCATCCGCACCTTAACGGGTAAAGATGGCATGCCATCCACATGGGATGCCATCATGACAGCAGCTAAACGCTTTGCGGAAACGGAGAAGCAACTGGGTAGAGATCTCCCCCAGAGCACAAACCTCTACACCCAGAAAACAAGAGAAGACAACGTCCTTACCGCCCGATTAAACAAAAAGCGGAAGCTAGGCATTTGGCAGTCAAGTGTAAACTTTGACACCTCATCCGGCTTGCAACATCGGTTAGGTGGAAGAGATAACGTACAGTCAAACCAGAACTCCAGATGGACGCCGCTCACCAAAAGCGTCACCGAGATATTCGCCACTGAGGAGCTCCCATGGCCAAAGGCTCTAATAATCCGACATCATCACAATGCTGATCGGAGCAAATACTGTGACTTTCACAGGACAAAAGGCCACAACACTGAAGAATGCACAGACGTAAAGGACATGGTCGAAGCATTTGTCAGAGATGGGACGCTCGCGCACCTCGTGGCGCAATGAACGCTGAGCAGGCTGATGCTTGTAGAACCCCAGTTGGGGAAAACACGAATAAAATTACAGCTTCAATGTTGGAGACTACATACTGCGTAAACAACGAGATCCCGAACCAGGTGCATATCGGCTCGATGGCACTCCCATCCCAACAACATGGAAGGGAGCTCAATTACACAGTTTGCATGTAGATCAATTCCAAATTTTGTAAAGAAAAGGCCCAGAGCCACTTCTAATGGAAATGATTCTCTTTAGAACATCGACGCTGATGATTTTACATTTATACTTTTATGAACTTTCAACACTGATGCCGGTTTTCACCACATACATAAGTGTGAAAGTCGTTGCGTGTGGAAGGCGGCAAAACCCGCATAAACCCAAAAAACGGCAAACCTTCACGCAGGTCAGTTAAAGGTAAAGTTCAGTCATTCCACTAAATGAAAGTGCCGGTCTATCCGCATGAATCATGATAGAGGAAACTGAACACTAACCTATTAACAACCGCGCGTCGAACGGTTAATTTATTCAACACTGATATGCCGGTTTTCACCGCATAATTACGTGAAAAGTCGTTGCGTGGGGAAGGCGGCAAAACCCGCATAAACCCAAAAAACGGCAAACCTTCACGCAGGTCAGTCATAGGTAAACTTTGGTCAACTAAATGAAAGTGCCGGTCCTAACCGCACAAATCATGAGAGGAAACCGAACCTATTGACAACCGCGCGTCGAACGGATAACTTATTCAAAACAGAGAATTTCTAACAAAAGGATGAGGAAAACCTACACGCAGGTTAGATGTAGGTAAAGTTTAGCCATCCTACTAAGTGCAAGTGACGGTCCTACCCGCACAATCACGAAAGAGGAAGCAAAACTTCAACCTATTATCTGCCACGTTCAAAGGTTAACTTATCCTAAACACTTAGAAATTTCTAAAAAGATGAGGAAAACCTCCACGCAGGTCAGATGTAGGTAAAGTTTAGCCATCCTACTAAGTGCAAGTGACGGTCCTACCCGCACAATCACGAAAGAGGAAGCAAAACTTCAACCTATTATCTGCCACGTTCAAAGGTTAACTTATCCTAAGCACTTAGAAATTTCTAAAAAGATGAGGAAAACCTCCACGCATGTCAGATATAGGTAAAGTTTAGCCATCCTACTAAGTGCAAGTGACGGTCCTACCCGCACAATCATGAAAGAGGAAGCAAAACTTCAACCTATTATCTACCACGTTCAAAGGTTAACTTATTCTAAACACTTGGAAAATTGCTAATTTAAACTAAAGTATGTAAGTCATATAACGTTTATAAAGCAAGGAATCCAGTGAAAATAGCGGCCTTACCCGCACAAAGATTTATATTTCATAATATTCATTACAAGAATGGCCGGGTAACTACCCGCCTACAAGAATAT
The DNA here is from genome assembly GCF_021521415.1 of Bidens hawaiensis. Taxonomy (NCBI): domain Eukaryota; kingdom Viridiplantae; phylum Streptophyta; class Magnoliopsida; order Asterales; family Asteraceae; genus Bidens; species Bidens hawaiensis. Next base: position 229,598 of record NW_027493771.1, read on the forward strand.
AAATCTATACAAGCTAAATCTATCCTAGCAGTGGGAAGGGATCTTTAGGATCAAGCTTCAGGGCCACTTCCACTTGGACCAGCACCTTCAGTAGAGCGTGGTGGTTCAAGGAAAGCTTTAAGGATGGCTAACCCATCATCAGCAACAGCAACTTCGTTCACCTTCTCCACCACCGGATGCGGGAAGGCGGCATACTGATTCACTGCTTGGTCGTAAACAGCTTCAGTATCCACATCAAATAAAGGGAAGTTGGAAGGCGGGATGCCTTTCTCAACGAACCCTAGACCAAGCAGGAAGCCGGCCTTTTCTGTGACAACTGCCCAATCCGACCCGACCCAGGTACCCGTTTTCGAATCCGATTCTTTTTATGATTTAAAATTTGATTATTAATCTTTGTAAATTTAACATTAAATAAATCATATATATATATATATATATATATTTATATTACTTACTAATAATAATAATTTCTTTTCCGCCGACCCGTCCCTTTCTTTTTTCTCTCTTGTCGCCGTCCCGCCCCTCTGCTTAACCCTTAAGCCTGAAACCCCCTTTTCTCTTAACTCTTTGCTTGTCCTTTGGTTCTTCCCGCCTAAGGATGTCTGCGCAGCTCCACGCGCCAGACTCCTTACAAGGAAGCCTGCGTGAAGACCAGTTGTTCCCGCGACGCGCAAAGGATTATAGTTCTTCCCGCGACGCGCTAAGAATGGTAGTTCTTCCCGCGGCGCGCTAAGGATTATAGTTCTTCCCGCGGCGCGCTAAGGATTATAGTTCTTCCCGCGGCGCGCTATGAATTGTAGTTCTTCCCGCGACGCGCTAAGGATTATAGTTCTTCCCGCGGCGCGCTAAGAATTGTCCTCTGTCTGCCTTCGCCCTCGTGCGCGCGCTCGAGTCTTCTCGCGCTAGACCTTAAGTCTTTTCTTCAGTTTAGGTCAGCCTGTATGCTTTTGAAATATCTTATCTTTTGTATGAGCACTGTAGGTCAGTTCCGACATCTGTCCGAAAAGCCACTTTCGGCGCAGCATGCGCACCAATCCTATTGGTTGACAGAAAAAGTGACTGACATAATCTTTTGAAATCTTCTTTTGCATGTCTTGAACAGTGTTTTATCTGACACCTCCCATGCTTTGACCTGTAACCTGTCAGCTTTTCCCCATCCCCTGCAGCTGCCGACATATCTTTTGATATCTTTTGCTTTTGGTTTCTTGTACTTTTTAATACCTTTTGCTTGATTTGATAAGATCTTTTCCCCTTTCAAGGGATCGTGTTCCCTTGGGTTTTCCTATAAATTAAGCTAATTTCTTGTTTATTAACACTACACACACTACACTTAAACATTCCCCAAATCTTTCTCCCTTTGCTCTCTGCCGAAGATCCTCAGCTCCTCTCTTTGCCTCCGTCTTCTCTTCTGTTCTGCCCAAAATCTTGGTAAATATAAATATATATATTTTATTTTAATTTGTTTAACTAACAAAAATCGATACTTACTGCATATATTCGAGACATAAAAACCAATCGTTAAACCAATAACCTCTTATTTATAGGTTAACTTGTGCTTGTTTAAAAGTTGGTTCTTGCATTATCTTTCAACACACCTTTTACAGGTGAGTAATCTCGTACTTAATCCCCTTTTATTTTTAACGTTTTGGGATGTTCATGTGTTCGTACAATTTGAGTCTTAAACTTGTTTATGAAATTTATGTGCGCAAAACCCCAGTGTTATGGACGTTTACTTGGCTGTTTATTTGTATGTGTGAATCATTAACCGCTTTGTTCGGCCTATTCCGAAGTTTTCATGGATCCATTAGATGAACACGGGAGACCTATCGTTTACGGTTTTCTTGTTTTGTTTACACATGCACGTATGATTTATTGTTTTTGTGCTCGATTGGGAGCACGGATTGAACTATGAGCTATGATCTATTTAGGCTTGATCACAATCTGATTACACCCTATGTTAAACCCCAGTTAAGCACATGTTGCGCGCAGTGTTTGTTATTATCTATTTATATCTATTAAACTTGATTTCTCACCGACACGCAAGTGTTGACGTTTTATTTTAACACATGTTCAGGTTTGCTGTAGCTGCTTTTGGGAATCTCAAGGACACGTAGGATGTTTTCTTTTTGTTTGGACCTAGATTAAAATGTAACAAGACAAATTATGTTATTTGAATATTTTAAGTTATGATATGATTTATGTTACTTTACGATTTGTGTTCTGCGCGTGCGCAATGAAAATGTATTTATTAAATATTGACACCCAAATAGTGTCACGAGTAATGAAACAATACGTGGCGCCCCGATGTATAATCCGCCATCGGTCGGGGTGTTACAGATTGGTATCAGAGCTCCGTGACTTTATGATAGGTGGTTAGACGTAACGACCTAGAATACCTAAGAGTCCCTTCTCGCGCATGAGAAATATCTCATGTTTGCGCGCTAATTGTTAATTACTCGATATTTATAAAATATGCTTGCGCATACGCAGCACATGATTTCATGTTTATTTCGCGATCTTTCGATTTTTATTGTTAAATTTCAATTCGTTTCTTTACTTGCATATTCGTTTGTTGTTGGGACTTAACATTGAAAATCCGAAAAGTCATGGTGATACATGAATAGTTGATTTTCAATCCCCATTAACTTTATGATTTAAATTGAAGAATTGAAAAGTCATGGTGATACATGAATTGTCAATCTCCAATATTCATTTACTCGATATTTTAAATTGAAGATTTGAAAAGTCATGGTGATACATGAATTGTCAACCTTCAATGCTCATTTACTCGTATATTTTAAATTGAAGATTTGAAAAGTCATGGTGATACATGAATTGTCGATTTTCAATTCGAATTCATTACCTGTATTAAGTTTGCATTTAAATTCATATTTTACTTCAAAATTTGATAGCATTTAACTCCGCGAAACAAGCTTTACAATGATATACTTTGCGCTAAAACGATTTCCCATACCAAGATATTAACAAAAATTAAAACTTTTATAGAATGCCTCCGCTATCTCGCCGTCATCAGAGGAGAGAAGCCGCGCGCAGACGTATGCAGCGTCGTTCCCAGGAAATGGCCGCCGCAATAGCCCAAGCCTTAACCCAAAATAATACCAACCCCTCCAGATACAATATTAAATCCTTTAATGCGGGTAACCCTCCGAAATTCACAGGGCTTGAAGGAGCCACCGTAATGCTCCAATGGCTCGAGAAAATTGAGAACACCTTTCTCCATACCCAATGCCCTCCAGACCGGCGAACCTTATACGCCTCAAGTGTCCTAGAATCAAGGGCGCTTACTTGGTGGAACGGAGTATCTCATGCGCATGGCGCAGAGGCTGCTTCTAGCATGCTCTGGGAGGAATTCAAGAAACTTTTGACTAGAGAATTCTGCCCTCCCAACGAAATAAAGCGCCTTGAGGGGAATTTTGGAACTTGAAGCAGTACAGTGGCGAAGCGCGCGAGTACGCTACGCGCTTCCACGAACTAAGTTTGCTTGTCCCGCACCTAGTTACCCCTTCCCGCCGAGCCATCGAGAAGTTTTTTGGGGGTCTCCCCATGGAAATTCAAGATTCTGTATGGGCCAGGAACCCAGCAACCCTCTCTGACGCCATCGAGTTGGCCGCTGTGCTCAGCGACAACCATGTCAGGGCAGGAACCCTGTTCCTGCGGGGAGCCGAAAAGACCAAACTCACCAAGACTGTCCCAGAACCAACAGAAACCAAGCCAGAACCCTCAAACCGTAACAACCTCAAGCGTAGGCGCAGACCCAATCATCAAACCTACGCGCTTACCAACCCGCTCGTTGTCCAGCAACCCGCCTACCAACCTCTAGTACACGCTCCTAACCCACTGTCAACTTACCCAACACCCCCTGTAGTCCATAACTATGCCTTAACCAATCCCGCACTCCCTACCCCGTCAACTAGGAAACCTTACACAGGAAACCAACCCTTTTGCCCAACCTGTAGACTTCACCATCCAACTCAAGTCCCGTGTCGACAATGTAACCGATGTGGCCGTACTGGTCACACTGCTGAGAACTGTAGAGCCCTTCCCGCCAACCCAATCGCGCAAACACCACCAACTTACCCGCTAAACCCACAACCAGCATACCCTAATCCACGACCTAGGTCGTGCTATAACTGCGGTGACCCCAGTCATTTCCGGAACGCGTGCCCAAGACTGCAAGTACAAATTACGCAAGCTAATCCGGTTAACCAAATTTCAAACCAAGTGACGCGCGGACGAGCTTTTAATATAACCGCGCACCAAGCGCAAGCGAATAATGACGTGGTTAATCGTACATTTTTACTTAACGGACAATATGCATCTATACTTTTTGATACTGGCGCCGATAGAAGTTTTATTTCTCGCGCATTTGAACAAAAACTTGCGCGACCACGAGTAAACTTAAACGAAAACTTTTCAGTTGAATTGGCTAATGGTGAAACTATTTTAATAAACTCCGTGATCAAAGATTGCACGCTTAACCTTAATGAACATGATTTTCTAATCGACCTCATTCCCATGCCTCTTGGATGTTTTGATGTGATTATTGGAATGGACTGGCTCTCGCAAAATCGCGCCGAAGTAATCTGCGCCAAGAAATTGATTCGCATTCCTCGGGAAAATGGTCAAGATCTTCATATCTACGGCGAGAAACCATCTAACGGTCTTAAACTTATGTCATGCACTGAAGCCCGAAGACTTTTACGAAAGAATTGTGTCGCGTTCTTAGCTCATGTGGTCAAACCTGATGAAGGAAAGAAGAAACTTTCTGAAATCCCCATCGTGCGTGACTTTCCTGAAGTCTTTCCCGATGATCTTTCTGGTTTACCTCCCGCTCGGGAAGTCGAGTTTCGTGTTGATCTTGTCCCTGGTGCATCCCCCGTAGCCAAATCTCCTTATCGACTTGCACCCGCTGAAATGCAAGAATTAGCAAGTCAACTTCAAGAGTTGACCGATAAAGGATTCATTCGCCCTAGCTCTTCGCCGTGGGGTGCTCCGGTGTTGTTCGTTAAAAAGAAAGACGGTTCGTTTCGCATGTGTATCGATTACCGCGAGCTGAACAAGCTCACCATTAAGAACCGGTATCCCTTACCGCGTATTGACGACCTCTTTGACCAACTCCAAGGTGCCTCTTGTTTCTCCAAAATCGATCTCCGTTCTGGCTATCACCAGTTGCGTATCCGCGAAGAAGATATTCCCAAGACTGCCTTTCGAACCCGCTACGGTCATTTTGAATTCTTGGTCATGCCCTTCGGTTTAACCAACGCACCCGCTGTTTTCATGGATCTAATGAACCGGGTGTGTAGATCTTTCTTGGACCGATTCGTGATCGTGTTTATCGATGACGTTCTGGTGTATTCCAAAACCAAGGCCGAGCAAGAACAACATCTTCAGTTGGTGTTGCAAAAGCTTCGAACCGAACAACTCAATGCCAAACTCTCCAAGTGTGAGTTCTGGTCGGATGAAGTACAGTTTCTTGGTCATGTAGTAAACAAGATGGGTATTCATGTCGACCCATCCAAAATTGAAGCAATCAAGAACTGGATTGCACCGTCCACTCCTACCGAAATCCGTTCCTTTTTGGGCTTAGCTGGTTACTACCGGCGATTCATTTCGAACTTCCCAAATATCGCCTTGCCTTTAACAGCATTAACGCACAAAGGCAAACCGTATATTTGGGGCTCTAAGCAAGAAGAAGCCTTTCAAACGCTCAAGCAATTGTTGTGCGAAGCTCCTGTTCTAGCGTTACCTGAGGGTACTGACGACTTTGTCGTTTATTGCGATGCCTCCAACCAAGGTCTCGGTTGTGTACTTATGCAACGAGGCAAGGTTATCGCTTACGCGTCTAGGCAACTCAAAATTCATGAAAAGAATTATACGACTCACGACCTCGAACTTGGTGCAGTTGTATTTGCCTTAAAAATCTGGAGACACTACCTCTATGGTACTAAGTGCATCATTTACACGGACCATAAAAGCCTTCAGCACATTTTTGATCAAAAGGAACTTAACATGAGACAACGCCGATGGAACGAACTCATCAGCGATTACGATTGTGAGATCCGATATCACCCTGGAAAGGCTAATGTGGTAGCCGATGCGCTCAGCCGCAAACCCAGCCAACTTAATTGTATCTTGCCGCGCACGCAGCTTCACTTCGCGCCGATCCAAAGCGATCTTGAATCGCGCATTCGCGACGCGCAGCGCGCATTGATCAGCAAAGGCAACCTACGCGCCGAGTTAGCGTGTGGTGCAGAAGCGCATCTAGTCCCTAACCTGAATGGAATTCTCTGTTATCTCAATCGCATCTGGATTCCCAATGATGAGAATCTTCGCTCTGTCATACTGAGTGAAGCACACAAAACTCGGTATTCCGTTCATCCTGGTGCTGACAAAATGTACAAAGATTTGCGCCTTTCTTACTGGTGGCCTGGTATGAAAAAGGATATTGCTGTGTTCGTAGCTAAATGCCTAACTTGTTCTAAGGTAAAAGCTGAACATCAACGCCCATCTGGTTTGCTCAAACAACCTGAAATTTCTACGTGGAAATGGGAAAGTATAGCAATGGACTTTATCACCAAGTTACCCTTGACCGCAAGCAAACATGATAGCATTTGGGTAATAGTGGATCGATTGACCAAGTCTGCCCACTTTCTGCCCATTCGTGAAACCTACCGTGTTGAACAACTTGCGCATCTTTATGTCAAGGAAATTGTCTGCCGTCATGGTACTCCCTTGAGCATCATATCCGATCGTGATGGCCGTTTTATATCTCGCTTTTGGAAATCTCTCCAATCTGCGTTAGGAACTCGTTTGGACATGAGTACTGCATATTATCCTCAGACTGACGGACAGTCTGAGCGAACCATCCAAACCCTTGAGGATATGCTTCGATCTTGTGTTCTTGATTTTGGAGGTAATTGGGATTCACATTTACCTCTGATCGAGTTCTCTTATAATAACAGCTATCATTCCAGCATCGGTATGGCCCCATTTGAAGCACTTTACGGTCAAAAGTGCCGTTCACCGATTTGTTGGAACGAAGTGGGTGAAGTTCAAATCACAGGACCCGAACTAGTTCAAGAGACAACCGATAAAATCGCCAAGATCCGTGATCATCTGCTGACTGCCAGAAGCCGACAGAAGAGTTACGCAGATCGCAGGCGGAAGCCTCTCGAATTTCTAGTTGGTGATCTTGTTCTCCTCAAAGTGTCGCCCTGGAAGGGTGTTGTCCGCTTTGGGAAGAAAGGTAAGCTTGCACCTCGTTATGTTGGTCCATTCAAGATTCTTGCGAGGGTGGGAAAAGTTGCCTACAAACTGGACCTGCCGCCCGCGCTCAGCAATGTGCATCCAACTTTCCATGTATCCAATCTCAAGAAATGTTTAGCTGACGAGAACCTCCACATACCACTTGATGAAGTTCAAGTTGATGAGTCTATGCACTTCGTTGAGAAGCCTGTTGAGATTATGGATCGCGAGGTAAAGCAAACCAAGCGCAGTCGCATCCCTATTGTCAAAGTTCGTTGGCAGTCCAAGCGCGGAGCCGAGTTCACTTGGGAAAGGGAAGATCAAATGAAGATCAAGTACCCGCACCTTTTCTCTGCGCATCCTACTTCGAGATAAATTTCGGGACGAAATTTCTTAAAGTAGGGGAGACTGTGACAACTGCCCAATCCGACCCGACCCAGGTACCCGTTTTCGAATCCGATTCTTTTTATGATTTAAAATTTGATTATTAATCTTTGTAAATTTAACATTAAATAAATTATATATATATATATATATATTTTTATATTACTTACTAATAATAATAATTTCTTTTCCGCCGACCCGTCCCTTCTTTTTTTTCTCTCTTGTCGCCGTCCCGCCTTTTTTCTCTCTTGTCGCCGTCCCGCCCCTCTGCTTAACCCTTAAGCCTGGAACCCCTTTTTCTCTTAACTCTTTGCTTGTCCTTTGGTTCTTCCCGCCGAAGGATGTCTGCGCAGCTCCACGCGCCAGACTCCTTACAAGGAAGCCTGCGTGAAGACCAGCTGTTCCTGCGATACGCGAGGCGAACTGTTCCCGCGACGCGCAAAGGATTGTAGTTCTTCCCGCGGCGCGCTAAGAATGGTAGTTCTTCCCGCGGCGCGCTAAGAATCGTAGTTCTTCCCGCGACGCGCTAAGGATTATAGTTCTTCCCGCGGCGCGCTAAGAATTGTCCTCTGTCTGCCTTCGCCCTCGCGCGCAGCGCTCGAGTCTTCTCGCGCTAGACCTTAAGTCTTTTCTTCAGTTTAGGTCAGCCTGTATGCTTTTGAAATATCTTATCTTTTGTATGAGCGCTGTAGGTCAGTCCGACATCTGTCCGAAAAGCCACTTTCGGCGCAGCATGCGCACCAATCCTATTGGTTGACAGAAAAAGTGACTGACATAATATTTTGAAATCTTCTTTTGCTTGTCTTGAACAGTGCTTTATCTGACACCTCCCATGCTTTGACCTATACCCTGTCAGCTTTTCCCCATCCCCTGCAGCTGCCGGCATATCTTTTAATATCTTTTGCTTTTGGCTTCTTGTACTTTTTAATATCTTTTGCTTGATTTGATAAGATCTTTTCCCCTTTCAAGGGATTGTGTTCCCTTGGGTTTTCCTATAAATTAAGCTAATTTCTTGTAACACTACACACACTACACTTAAACACTCCCCAAATCTCTCTCCCTTTGCTCTCTGCCGAAGATCCTCACTCCTCTCCTTGCCTCCGTCTTCTCTTCTGTTCTGCCCAGAATCTCGGTAAATATGAATATATATATATTTTTTTATATTACTTACTAATAATAATAATTTCTTTTCCGCCGACCCGTCCCTTTCTTTTTTTTCTCTTGTCGCCGTCCCGCCCCTCTGCTTAACCCTTAAGCCTGAAACCCCTTTTTCTCTTAACTCTTTGCTTGTCCTTTGGTTCTTCCCGCCTAAGGATGTCTGCGCAGCTCCACGCGCCAGACTCCTTACAAGGAAGCCTGCGCGAAGACCAGCTGTTCCGCGACGCGCAAAGGATTATAGTTCTTCCCGCGACGCGATAAGAATGGTAGTTCTTCCCGCGGCGCGCTAAGGATTATAGTTCTTCCCGCGACGCGCTAAGAATGGTAGTTCTTCCTGCGGCGCGCTAAGGATTATAGTTCTTCCCACGGCGCGCTATGAATTGTAGTTCTTCCCGCGACGCGCTAAGGATTATAGTTCTTCCCGCGGCGCGCTAAGGATTGTTCTCTGTCTGCCTTCGCCCTCGCGCGCAGCGCTCGAGTCTTCTCGCGCTAGACCTTAAGTCGTTTCTTCAGTTTAGGTCAGCCTGTATGCTTTTGAAATATCTTATCTTTTGTATGAGCACTGTAGGTCAGTTCCGACATCTGTCCGAAAAGCCACTTTCGGCGCAGCATGCGCACCAATCCTATTGGTTGACAGAAAAAGTGACTGACATAATCTTTTGAAATCTTCTTTTGCATGTCTTGAACAGTGTTTTATCTGACACCTCCCATGCTTTGACCTGTAACCTGTCAACTTTTCCCCATCCCCTGCAGCTGCCGGCATATCTTTTGATATCTTTTGCTTTTGGTTTCTTGTACTTTTTAATACCTTTTGCTTGATTTGATAAGATCTTTTCCCCTTTCAAGGGATCGTGTTCCCTTGGGTTTTCCTATAAATTAAGCTAATTTCTTGTTTATTAACACTACACACACTACACTTAAACATTCCCCAAATCTTTCTCCCTTTGCTCTCTGCCGAAGATCCTCAGCTCCTCTCTTTGCCTCCGTCTTCTCTTCTGTTCTGCCCAGAATCTCGGTAAATATAAATATATATATATTTTATTTTAATTTGTTTAACTAACAAAAATCGATACTTACTGCATATATTCGAGACATAAAAACCAATCGTTAAACCAATAACCTCTTATTTATAGGTTAACTTGTGCTTGTTTAAAAGTTGGTTCTTGCATTATCTTTCAACACACCTTTTACAGGTGAGTAATCTCGTACTTAATCCCCTTTTATTTTTAACGTTTTGGGATGTTCATGTGTTCGTACAATTTGAGTCTTAAACTTGTTTATGAAATTTATGTGCGCAAAACCCCATGTGTTATGGACGTTTACTTGGCTGTTAATTTGTATGTGTGAATCATTAACCGCTTTGTTCGGCCTATTCCGAAGTTTTCATGGATCCATTAGATGAACACGGGAGACCTATCGTTTACGGTTTTCTTGTTTTGTTTACACATGCACGTATGATTTATTGTTTTTGTGCTCGATTGGGAGCACGGATTGAACTATGAGCTATGATCTATTTAGGCTTGATCACAATCTGATTACACCCTATGTTAAACCCCAGTTAAGCACATGTTGCGCGCAGTGTTTGTTATTATCTATTTATATCTATTAAACTTGATTTCTCACCGACACGCAAGTGTTGACGTTTTATTTTAACACATGTTCAGGTTTGCTGTAGCTGCTTTTGGGAATCTCAAGGACACGTAGGATGTTTTCTTTTTGTTTGGACCTAGATTAAAATGTAACAAGACAAATTATGTTATTTGAATATTTTAAGTTATGATATGATTTATGTTACTTTACGATTTGTGTTCTGCGCGTGCGCAATGAAAATGTATTTATTAAATATTGACACCCAAATAGTGTCACGAGTAATGAAACAATACGTGGCGCCCCGATGTATAATCCGCCATCGGTCGGGGTGTTACAGATTGGTATCAGAGCTCCGTGACTTTATGATAGGTGGTTAGACGTAACGACCTAGAATACCTAAGAGTCCCTTCTCGCGCATGAGAAATATCTCATGTTTGCGCGCTAATTGTTAATTACTCGATATTTATAAAATATGCTTGCGCATACGCAGCACATGATTTCATGTTTATTTCGCGATCTTTCGATTTTTATTGTTAAATTTCAATTCGTTTCTTTACTTGCATATTCGTTTGTTGTTGGGACTTAACATTGAAAATCCGAAAAGTCATGGTGATACATGAATAGTTGATTTTCAATCCCCATTAACTTTATGATTTAAATTGAAGAATTGAAAAGTCATGGTGATACATGAATTGTCAATCTCCAATATTCATTTACTCGATATTTTAAATTGAAGATTTGAAAAGTCATGGTGATACATGAATTGTCAACCTTCAATGCTCATTTACTCGTATATTTTAAATTGAAGATTTGAAAAGTCATGGTGATACATGAATTGTCGATTTTCAATTCGAATTCATTACCTGTATTAAGTTTGCATTTAAATTCATATTTTACTTCAAAATTTGATAGCATTTAACTCCGCGAAACAAGCTTTACAATGATATACTTTGCGCTAAAACGATTTCCCATACCAAGATATTAACAAAAATTAAAACTTTTATAGAATGCCTCCGCTATCTCGCCGTCATCAGAGGAGAGAAGCCGCGCGCAGACGTATGCAGCGTCGTTCCCAGGAAATGGCCGCCGCAATAGCCCAAGCCTTAACCCAAAATAATACCAACCCCTCCAGATACAATATTAAATCCTTTAATGCGGGTAACCCTCCGAAATTCACAGGGCTTGAAGGAGCCACCGTAATGCTCCAATGGCTCGAGAAAATTGAGAACACCTTTCTCCATACCCAATGCCCTCCAGACCGACGAACCTTATACGCCTCAAGTGTCCTAGAATCAAGGGCGCTTACTTGGTGGAACGGAGTATCTCATGCGCATGGCGCAGAGGCTGCTTCTAGCATGCTCTGGGAGGAATTCAAGAAACTTTTGACTAGAGAATTCTGCCCTCCCAACGAAATAAAGCGCCTTGAGGGGAATTTTGGAACTTGAAGCAGTACAGTGGCGAAGCGCGCGAGTACGCTACGCGCTTCCACGAACTAAGTTTGCTTGTCCCGCACCTAGTTACCCCTTCCCGCCGAGCCATCGAGAAGTTTTTTGGGGGTCTCCCCATGGAAATTCAAGATTCTGTATGGGCCAGGAACCCAGCAACCCTCTCTGACGCCATCGAGTTGGCCGCTGTGCTCAGCGACAACCATGTCAGGGCAGGAACCCTGTTCCTGCGGGGAGCCGAAAAGACCAAACTCACCAAGACTGTCCCAGAACCAACAGAAACCAAGCCAGAACCCTCAAACCGTAACAACCTCAAGCGTAGGCGCAGACCCAATCATCAAACCTACGCGCTTACCAACCCGCTCGTTGTCCAGCAACCCGCCTACCAACCTCTAGTACACGCTCCTAACCCACTGTCAACTTACCCAACACCCCCTGTAGTCCATAACTATGCCTTAACCAATCCTGCACTCCCTACCCCGCCAACTAAGAAACCTTACACAGGAAACCAACCCTTTTGCCCAACCTGTAGACTTCACCATCCAACTCAAGTCCCGTGTCGACAGTGTAACCGATGTGGCCGTACTGGTCACACTGCTGAGAACTGTAGAGTCCTTCCCGCCAACCCAATCGCGCAAACACCACCAACTTACCCGCTAAACCCACAACCAGCATACCCTAATCCACGACCCAGGTCGTGCAATAACTGCGGTGACCCCAGTCATTTCCGGAACGCGTGCCCAAGACTGCAAGTACAAATTACGCAAGCTAATCCGGTTAACCAAATTTCAAACCAAGTGACGCGCGGACGAGCTTTTAATATAACTGCGCACCAAGCGCAAGCGAATAATGACGTGGTTAATGGTACATTTTTACTTAACGGACAATATGCATCTATACTTTTTGATACTGGCGCCGATAGAAGTTTTATTTCTCGCGCATTTGAACAAAAACTTGCGCGACCACGAGTAAACTTAAACGAAAACTTTTCAGTTGAATTGGCTAATGGTGAAACTATTTTAATAAACTCCGTGATCAAAGATTGCACGCTTAACCTTAATGAACATGATATTCTAATCGACCTCATTCCCATGCCTCTTGGAAGTTTTGATGTGATTATTGGAATGGACTGGCTCTCGCAAAATCGCGCCGAAGTAATCTGCGCCAAGAAGTTGATTCGCATTCCTAGGGAAAATGGTGAAAATCTTCATATCTACGGCGAGAAACCACCTAACGGTCTTAAACTTATGTCATGCCCTGAAGCCCGAAGACTTTTGCGGAAGAAATGTGTCGCGTTCTTAGCTCATGTGGTCAAACCTGATGAAGGAAAGAAGAAACTTTCTGAAATCCCCATCGTGCGTGACTTTCCTGAAGTCTTTCCCGATGATCTTTCTGGTTTACCTCCCGCACGGGAAGTCGAGTTTCGTGTTGATCTTGTCCCTGGTGCATCCCCCGTAGCCAAATCTCCTTATCGACTTGCACCCGCTGAAATGCAAGAATTAGCAAGTCAACTTCAAGAGTTGACCGATAAAGGATTCATTCGCCCTAGCTCTTCGCCGTGGGGTGCTCCGGTGTTGTTCGTCAAAAAGAAAGACGGTTCGTTTCGCATGTGTATCGATTACCGCGAGCTGAACAAGCTCACCATTAAGAACCGTTATCCCTTACCGCGTATTGACGACCTCTTTGACCAACTCCAAGGTGCCTCTTGTTTCTCCAAAATCGATCTCCGTTCTGGCTATCACCAGTTGCGTATCGGCGAAGAAGATATTCCCAAGACTGCCTTTCGAACCCGCTACGGTCATTTTGAATTCTTGGTCATGCCCTTCGGTTTAACCAACGCACCCGCTGTCTTCATGGATCTAATGGGGTGTGTAGATCTTTCTTGGACCGATTCGTGATCGTGTTTATCGATGACGTTCTGGTGTATTCCAAAACCAAGGCCGAGCATGAGCAACATCTTCAGTTGGTGTTGCAAAAGCTTCGAACCGAACGACTCTATGCCAAACTCTCCAAGTGTGAGTTCTGGTCGGATGAAGTACAGTTTCTTGGTCATGTTGTAAACAAGATGGGTATTCATGTCGACCCATCCAAAATTGAAGCAATCAAGAACTGGATTGCACCGTCCACTCCTACCGAAATCCGTTCCTTTTTGGGCTTAGCTGGTTACTACCGGCGATTCATTTCGAACTTCTCAAAAATCGCCTTGCCTTTAACAGCATTAACGCACAAAGGCAAACCGTATATTTGGGGCTCGAAGCAAGAAGAAGCCTTTCAAACGCTCAAGCAATTGTTGTGCGAAGCTCCTGTTCTAGCGTTACCTGAGGGTACTGACGACTTTGTCGTTTATTGCGATGCCTCCAACCAAGTTCTCGGTTGTGTACTTATGCAACGAGGCAAGGTTATCGCTTACGCGTCAAGGCAACTCAAAATTCATGAAAAGAATTATACGACTCACGACCTCGAACTTGGTGCAGTTGTATTTGCCTTAAAAATCTGGAGACACTACCTCTATGGGACTAAGTGCATCATTTTCACCGACCATAAAAGCCTTCAGCACATTTTTGATCAAAAGGAACTTAACATGAGACAACGCCGATGGAACGAACTCATCAGCGATTACGATTGTGAGATCCGATATCACCCTGGAAAGGCTAATGTGGTAGCCGATGCGCTCAGCCGCAAACCCAGCCAACTTAACTGTATCTTGCCGCGCACGCAGCTTCACTTCGCGCCGATCCAAAGCGATCTTGAATCGCGCATTCGCGACGCGCAGCGCGCATTGATCAGCAAAGGCAACCTACGCGCCGAGTTAGCGTGTGGTGCAGAAGCGCATCTAGTCCCTAACCTGAATGGAATTCTCTGTTATCTCAATCGCATCTGGATTCCCAATGATGAGAATCTTCGCTCTGTCATACTGAGTGAAGCACACAAAACTCGGTATTCCGTTCATCCTGGTGCTGACAAAATGTACAAAGATTTGCGCCTTTCTTACTGGTGGCCTGGTATGAAAAAGGATATTGATGTGTTCGTAGCTAAATGCCTAACTTGTTCTAAGGTAAAAGCTGAACATCAACGCCCATCTGGTTTGCTCGAACAACCTGAAATTCCTACGTGGAAATGGGAAAGTATAGCGGTCGACGAAGGGCTCAATGCCCAGAATCCGGCACACCCACTCGAAGTGGCGAATCTTCGCGATCGCCATCGGGTGCACCTCGGTCAGGTGTACACCGTGCCTCTCCAGGACACGGTACACAAACTTTGTCAAAGGGAACCTAAGAGTCCCATAGACAAAGAATGCAGCATATACCCCGATCTTGCCTCTGGGGCATCATACACCGTCTGATGGGGTTCAGGAAACTCAGGCTCGAGAGACTCGAGCATGAACTTCCTGACGATGTACTGATATAGATTGACAGGCAGAGCACACTGGCACTCGCCAGCAGTACTCTTGTCATCGGCGTACACCCCAGCCTCCTGGGCTGTAGCTTCGAGATCGTGAGAAGACATCTTGCAGATGAAAGAAGAAAACGATTTCAAGAGAATGCTCGACTGAAAAGATGAGTATTCGCCGGAAATCGTTTTGAAGATGAAGAGAGAAGTGAAAGTGTGGATTACAAAGAACCCTCTCCCCCTTTATATACTAATCGCAATTAATGCGATGAATTTAATGCGGAAGAGAGAGAAATCGAAGGTGCAATGAAACTATGACACGTGGCAAAAAGCAAGCTGGCAACAGCTGTTGAAAGGACGCGTACCATTAATTTCGCGGCCACGCGCCCGAAAAATCGCGCCCACGCGCCTGAAAAAGCGTCTGGAATGACCATGTACTGTCACGTCACCATAACTTCCTGCACGTCCTGACACAGTCAGAAGAAACCGTCGCATGACGTTTCAGAGGTTTGGACTGTTCTTATCCTTTCACCAACTCTTCGAATTTCAAAAAATTTCAAAAAGATTCAAAAGTAAGCGGGAAAATACCCCTTACCTTGGCAACCAAGTAACTGTAAGACAGGTGCGGGTACAGTGTTAAGGCAAAACCCTTCACATACTTAGCACCTGCAGGGAATTGAAGCCAAGAATACCTCGACAACTAAGTAACTGTAAGACAGGTGCGGGTACAGTGTTAAGGCAAAACCCTTCACATACTTAGCACCCGCAGGGAATTGACGCCAGGAATACCTTGGAAGTAAAGTAACCGTAAGACGAGCGCGGGTGCAGTGTTAAGGCAAAACCCTTCACATACCTAGCGCTCCGCAGGGAATTGAAACCAAGAAGGATCTTCTGGACAATGCTTGCGGAAACGGGAATAACATCCCCGCATAGCCGGAACGTCGAGAACTACATTGTTTGAAGCTCCAGGATGGAATTGGTGGTTTTAACATAATTGATCACTATGTTCAAAACTACCAAAACCTCATGGAGAATCCACACAAGTGGGACTCAACGCTCCTGACTTGCGAGGAGGTCACAGACCTACCCGCATCATACCCAAAGATCAAGCAGGAAAGTCGGGAATTTCTGCAAGTGACAAGGACTTCCGCGGGAAGAATCCCCATGGAAAACCTTAAAACTAAACCCTTTTCAAAACCCATTGCTTAAGTCCAAAAGTTCACCTCACTTTATTAAACATTCATGAGAAGAACATTGGACTGGGGGGACTTGAAGAGGTAGGTCCCAGCAGAACCCAGTTGGTGTAACACCCCGACCGATGGCGGATTATACATCGGGGCGCCACGTATTGTTTCATTACTCGTGACACTATTTGGGTGTCAATATTTAATAAATACATTTTCATTGCGCACGCGCAGAACACAAATCGTAAAGTAACATAAATCATATCATAACTTAAAATATTCAAATAACATAATTTGTCTTGTTACATTTTAATCTAGGTCCAAACAAAAAGAAAACATCCTACGTGTCCTTGAGATTCCCAAAAGCAGCTACAGCAAACCTGAACATGTGTTAAAATAAAACGTCAACACTTGCGTGTCGGTGAGAAATCAAGTTTAATAGATATAAATAGATAATAACAAACACTGCGCGCAACATGTGCTTAACTGGGGTTTAACATAGGGTGTAATCAGATTGTGATCAAGCCTAAATAGATCATAGCTCATAGTTCAATCCGTGCTCCCAATCGAGCACAAAAACAATAAATCATACGTGCATGTGTAAACAAAACAAGAAAACCGTAAACGATAGGTCTCCCGTGTTCATCTAATGGATCCATGAAAACTTCGGAATAGGCCGAACAAAGCGGTTAATGATTCACACATACAAATAAACAGCCAAGTAAACGTCCATAACACATGGGGTTTTGCGCACATAAATTTCATAAACAAGTTTAAGACTCAAATTGTACGAACACATGAACATCCCAAAACGTTAAAAATAAAAGGGGATTAAGTACGAGATTACTCACCTGTAAAAGGTGTGTTGAAAGATAATGCAAGAACCAACTTTTAAACAAGCACAAGTTAACCTATAAATAAGAGGTTATTGGTTTAACGATTGGTTTTTATGTCTCGAATATATGCAGTAAGTATCGATTTTTGTTAGTTAAACAAATTAAAATAAAATATATATATTTATATTTACCAAGATTCTGGGCAGAACAGAAGAGAAGACGGAGGTAAAGAGAGGAGCTGAGGATCTTCGGCAGAGAGCAAAGGGAGAAAGATTTGGGGAATGTTTAAGTGTAGTGTGTGTAGTGTTAATAAACAAGAAATTAGCTTAATTTATAGGAAAACCCAAGGGAACACGATCCCTTGAAAGGGGAAAAGATCTTATCAAATCAAGCAAAAGGTATTAAAAAGTACAAGAAACCAAAAGCAAAAGATATCAAAAGATATGTCGGCAGCTGCAGGGGATGGGGAAAAGCTGACAGGTTACAGGTCAAAGCATGGGAGGTGTCAGATAAAACACTGTTCAAGACATGCAAAAGAAGATTTCAAAAGATTATGTCAGTCACTTTTTCTGTCAACCAATAGGATTGGTGCGCATGCTGCGCCGAAAGTGGCTTTTCGGACAGATGTCGGAACTGACCTACAGTGCTCATACAAAAGATAAGATATTTCAAAAGCATACAGGCTGACCTAAACTGAAGAAAAGACTTAAGGTCTAGCGCGAGAAGACTCGAGCGCGCGCGAGGGCGAATGCAGACAGAGAACAATCCTTAGCGCGCCGCGGGAAGAACTATAATCCTTAGCGCGTCGCAGGAAGAACTACAATTCATAGCGCGCCGCGGGAAGAACTATAATCCTTAGCGCACCGCGGGAAGAACTATAATCCTTAGCGCGCCGCGGGAAGAACTACCATTCTTAGCGCGTCGCGGGAAGAACTATAATTCTTAGCGCGCCGCGGGAAGAACTACCATTCTTAGCGCGTCGCGGGAAGAACTATAATCCTTTGCGCGTCGCGGGAACAGCTGGTCTTCACGCAGGCTTCCTTGTAAGGAGTCTGGCGCGTGGAGCTGCGCAGACATCCTTAGGCGGGAAGAACCAAAGGACAAGCAAAGAGTTAAGAGAAAAAGGGGTTTCAGGCTTAAGGGTTAAGCAGAGGGGCGGGACGGCGACAAGAGAGAAAAAAGAAAGGGACGGGTCGGCGGAAAAGAAATTATTATTATTAGTAAGTAATATAAAAATATATATATATTCATATTTACCGAGATTCTGGGCAGAACAGAAGAGAAGACGGAGGCAAGGAGAGGAGTGAGGATCTTCGGCAGAGAGCAAAGGGAGAGAGATTTGGGGAGTGTTTAAGTGTAGTGTGTGTAGTGTTACAAGAAATTAGCTTAATTTATAGGAAAACCCAAGGGAACACAATCCCTTGAAAGGGGAAAAGATCTTATCAAATCAAGCAAAAGATATTAAAAAGTACAAGAAGCCAAAAGCAAAAGATATTAAAAGATATGCCGGCAGCTGCAGGGGATGGGGAAAAGCTGACAGGGTATAGGTCAAAGCCTGGGAGGTGTCAGATAAAGCACTGTTCAAGACAAGCAAAAGAAGATTTCAAAATATTATGTCAGTCACTTTTTCTGTCAACCAATAGGATTGGTGCGCATGCTGCGCCGAAAGTGGCTTTTCGGACAGATGTCGGACTGACCTACAGCGCTCATACAAAAGATAAGATATTTCAAAAGCATACAGGCTGACCTAAACTGAAGAAAAGACTTAAGGTCTAGCGCGAGAAGACTCGAGCGCGCGCGCGAGGGCGAAGGCAGACAGAGGACAATTCTTAGCGCGCCGCGGGAAGAACTATAATCCTTAGCGCGTCGCGGGAAGAACTACTATTCTTAGCGCGCCGCGGGAAGAACTACCATTCTTAGCGCGCCGCGGGAAGAACTACAATCCTTTGCGCGTCGCGGGAACAGTTCGCCTCGCGTATCGCAGGAACAGCTGGTCTTCACGCAGGCTTCCTTGTAAGGAGTCTGGCGCGTGGAGCTGCGCAGACATCCTTATAGTTATCGTTAATTGCATTACGTTAACGACACCTTGCTATAAGGGGATGCCAAATAGTCTAGGATTTTATAGTTATCGTTAATTGCGTTACGTTAACGACACCTTGCTATAAGGGGATGCCAAATAGTCTAGGATTTTATAGTTCCACCAACCAAAAGCGATAAACACATAGGCATATAAGCATAGAACACCAATCGAGCAATTATTTAGGTAAAGTATACAATTACGTTTGTGGTTTAAGATTCAAATATAAAGCATTTTGTTGAATAAGTATGAAATGTCACCCCCAAAATAAAAGATGGAAAATGGGGTATGAAGTACTCACCTTCAAGTAGTAAACTTGAAAGATGATAATTTGGAGATTTGTCAGAACGACGAGTTTAACGCACAATGCCTAAAAAGAAAAGAAGTCTTGAATTTAGAAAGGTTGTCTTGAAGGTCTTTAAACAAAATAAATGTTGAGAAATATAAATAATTAAAGTTCAAGGTTTAAAATGTAACTATTTAAGAATTTATAATAATAACCCTTTAAAAATGTAAGTTTGCTCGAAACCGGGTTAAAGTATCTAACCTTAATATTTACTCAACCTATGTTAAGTAATAAGGTGGGTAAAATGCAAGAATGCAAATCCATTTGGAATAAAGATACTAAAACGGGTTTTTTTTTATCGAGTGTTTGGGTTGTCAATTCGGATCTTGATAATTGGTCAAACCCAAAGTCAACTTTCCAAAATATTGAATGTTATGAGATAACTCAATAAAATTTAATAAGACTTAACCAAGTATGTAGTTCCATTGTTTTAGAACTAACAACGCACGTTAAGCAAGTGTTCGGTTTTGTCGGTCCAAACTTTGTTATGAGATCAAGTTGGATCCAACATTTCCAAAGTACTTAAGAAAATATTTTTGTAACTATTTTTAAAGAAATATACAAGTCTTGATGGCTAAAAAAAACACACTTGTGTGTCTTAAGCGAGCAAGAATCAGTTTGGTTCGGTTTCCATCTCACAACAAGTTCATAGATGGTTTCCACATGTCCAAACACTAAAGAACTTGTATAATAATGTACAAATAAAAAATACCAAAAGTTAACAATAAAGTCTTTAAACAAAAGTTCGGTTTTCGGTTCGGATCGTGTTTCGGGTTAAGACCGAGGTAAGATTCTACAAACCCATAACCATAGAATTTGTAAAAATGATTTTTGAAACTTAGATCTAACACTAAGTATGTTTAAACAAACAAAACTAGTAACAAAGTTCGGTTTACGGTTTAGAGATATTTACGGTTAAACCGAAGCATAGACTCTTAAAAGCCCATAACCATGGAACTTGTAAACATGACCAACAAACTAAAATAAGCAAGATTAATATGTATGAACAAGTTATATAGATGTATATATATCAAGGACACGAAGTCCTCCATGAAGCCTTGCCTTATGGGGTTCGAAACCTCACCGACCGGAATCGGAGAAGTAACTACCAAAGGTAAACAAGGGGTGTATATTATATATATGTTGCACAACCATAAACAAGTATTAATAAGGCTACATAAACTAATTAAGATGAAAGACCAAAAACCTTCAAGAACACTTAAGAAGATAACCTTGAATCTTTGATTTTAAGAGAGTTATTTTTTTTTGGAGTTGTAGCAAGGGAAAATGAAGAGGAAAGGTGGTGTATATATAGGGTAATGTTGGTGGTCAAATATGGGTGTGAGACACAAGAGTTTTCATGCAAAATGGATCAAGACAAAAACACAAAACAACAAAAAAAAATAATAAAATAAATAAATAAATAAAAATAAAAATAAAGGTAGGATGTTTTCAAGACCCAACAAACAACTGTGAAACAATATTGTAACATAAATCCATCATTTTGATTATAACATAAGCTTCGGTTTACAAATCGGGTCGGTTTACATAATAAACAAATACAAAAACGAATACAAACAAAACCCGAAATTGACGAATGTCACGGTATCCCCTACTTTAGGAAATTTCGTCCCGAAATTAAGACGATGTTGGTGCATGATGTCAGTAGTTCAATGTCTAGTGTCTGTAATCGCGTTTGTAATATTTTATGTTTTGTATAAGCGAAGTTGCTAACAAGTTCGCTGATATGGGCGAACTTGTTAGTCAAGCGAAGTTAGTGACAACTTCGCCTGAACATGCCAGGCGAAGTTGTCGTGATTATATAAGCCATCTGTTACGGCTTATTAAGAATTAATTCAGTTTCACAGTTTTCGTGTATTCGAGTCAGAGAGAGTCTGTAATCAAGTGATCTTCGTATCACGTGTTTAAGGTTGGTATACAACGTGTTTGATTATCGTGTGTTAATCGTATTGTTTTCTATACTCGTAACGTCTTACGTAGGGATTCCGCACCTGCGTAGTACGTGATATCTCGTGTAGATCCGGTTGGGAACCTACAATTGGTATCAGAGCGTTTGCTCGATTGTGTGGTTCGGGATTATCACGCGGGTATAGAAATCGTTCCGTTCGACTATTCGCGGGACGAGTTTTCTGAGTTTTTGTGTCCTACTCACCCCCTACCTTCAAAAACAACCCATAACACCTTCACACACCTCGAAAAACCCAGAAATCTAATCTGCAGAAAGTTCGTGTTCATCAGGCGAAGTTGCCGTCACTGTAATTAGGGTTTCGGCGAAGATATAAGGTTAAGCGAAGTTATCCACAACTTCGCCTACCTCTTCAAGTTCGCTTATCTTAAGGGAAGTTACCCTCAACTTCGCCTACCTCCCAAGTTCGCTCAACTTAAGCGAAGTTATTCTCAAGTTCGCCAATCCAGCGAATTTAAGAAAGTGAGCGACGTTACAAATTCACGCGAAGTTAAGCTTTAAGCGAAGTTATCCACAACTTCGCCAACAGCGCTGTTTGAAAATAAAATTTTTTATTTTCGGATTTCTTTGAGTTTAGAGAAAGATATCTTCGATAAACATTACTGAACTAGTAAAGATGGAAGTAGAAGCAGGTTCGGCTACAAAGGCACCTAAGATGCTTAAGAAAACTGATTATGTAGCGTGGAAAGATCGTTTTGAACAATATGTCAAGTATCAAGATGCCAAGATGTGGGTGTGTATACAAGATGGTTACATTCCACCTACTACTGAGTATGAAGGTCGTGATCAGATCAAGAAGTACAAAGAGATGGAAGATGAAGAGAAGAAGATGTATGAGGTAGAAAGTAAAGCTCATGCAGCAATTACAATGGCTCTTCCACAAGAAATTTTGCACACTTTCAGAAAGTACAAGACTGCTAGAGAACTTTGGGAAGCTCTTGAAAACCGTTTTGAGGGCAATGTGGGAATTCGTGCTTCGAAGATTAAACTTCTAAAAACCCAATTCTCCGTCTTCAAGTATCTGAAAAACGAATCACTTGATGATATTATCACCAGATATTATCATCTGATGACTGAACTCAGCAACTATTCAATTGCATACAAAGAAGATGAGATTGTTGAGAAGCTTCTTGATGCTCTCCCACCAAAATGGGAGATGTATACAGTGTTGATAAGAGAAGATAAAGACTTTGCTGACTATGACCTGGAGACAGCAGTTAACAAGCTAAGAACGTTTGAACTGAACATGGTACGAAAGGAGACACCTACCGATCAGGTTCAAGATCCGGGTATGTATGGGGCAAAGGTTAACTCCGGATCAAGTTCGAAAACGGAATCATATGCTTATTACTCTAAGGGAGAGTCAGGCGCGAGCTCAACACATGAAGGACATGTATCTCTCAATATGAACGGTGATGTGTGCTATGTAGCTGGAGGGTCAAATGCTTCTCAACCTCAAGCGACCAAGAGTAGTTATTCCCCAAGTGTTTCAAACAACAACTACTCGAAGATGCCCATGAGTGTCAAATCTGCTGAACAGCAGTTTGCTCTCTATGCATCTTTTATTGCTTCGTATGAGAACTACATTCAGGGTAAGATCGTTGATCCTGCAGTTTTGGATGAAGATTATGACCAGATCGATGCTGATGATCTGGAGGAGATGGATCTGCAGTGGCAGATGGCCATGATAGTGAGAAGGGTAAAGAGGTTCATGAAGAAGACTGGCAGGAAGTTTGTCGGAGAGAGGCCAGGGTTTGATAAGTCAAAGGTTCGCTGCTACAACTGTCAGCAGAATGGCCACTTTGCAAAAGAATGCAAGAATGAACGTGTAGAACGCAGTCAGAACAGATCTACACAGCAAATAGGTAGTGGTAATGACTATAGAGCCATGATTTCCAGACAGAATGAAGAGTACAACTGGAATCTGCATGTTGAAGAAGTATTTGAACAAGCCAACTTGGCAAACATCGAAAATGCAGATAGTGAGAAGGGAACTGGCGAAGATGAAGCGTACATGGCAGATGTAGCAGACCAGCTCTCCGAGGTAATTACCGAACTCCCTTGTACTAACTGTGAACTTCTGTCTGAACAACTGACAACTCTAACTGATCAGTTTGTTAGTTTGGATGCGCAATATAAAACTTTAAAAGAAGATCATCACTTCACTAAAGCTGGAGAAAATAGTTACAAAGTAAAAATTAAAGCTATTGAAACAGATATTAAAAGTCTTAAAGCAAAGCTTGCTGAAAAAATTAATATGATTGATCTTAGCTATGAGGTTCTAGAAGAAAAAACCAAACTAATAGCTGAAAGAGAAAAACAGATAGCTGATCACCAGGTAAAAGTGGTGGAACTTAACAGGAAACTGGAACAATTCAGAAATTCCTCCGCTATACTTGATCACCTTGTTAGTGATCAAGGTTCTCCAAAAAGGGGAGGAATTGGTTATCATGAAGTTCCACCACCTTTCAATCATAATTACACTTTTAACCCTAGTAATCAGAAATCTGTCGATGTTGACTATGGTCAGACAGTTCCAGTTCCAGTTACTACTAAAGAACCAGAAGTTAGTAAGCCTGTTGCAAGTGTTAAAATTTCTGCTCCGAGTCCTGTCTCATCTAACTCGGACAAGTCTTCTGAGTCGAGTGAGACAAATCAAGAGGAAGTATTACCAAAAAGTGGAGAGAAAAAGAAAACATCTGAAAAGAAGTCTCCACTAAACCCGTATGTCCCACCATATGTGAGACAAACGGGCAGTAATACAGCCTCAACATCTAAGACAACTTTTGATAAGAAAGTTGAAAACAGGTGTTGTTTTAGATGTAATCAACAAGGACATCTTGTTGCTGGTTACCCTCTGAAGCAAAATTTCAGAGGTGTGAGGCCTTTAAAATCTGAGAAAAGAGCTAACAGTAATTAATTTAATGATAAAACTGAAAACCCATCTAATTTCAGAAAATGGACTAATCCAGGTTTTCAAAGAAATAGATCTCAGTTTTTCACTGGTAACACCCAAACCATAACTAATAATTCATTTAATTCAAGACGGTATGGATGGCCTCATAGACAATCCACAAGAAGGTATCCTGTTAGGACTCACAGAAATGATTATGATACTAACTTTGGACAGCCAAGGTACGGGATGTATCGACCCAAGACCAATCGGTCTTGGGTCCCCAGATTTTAATTCTCTGCTTTAATCGTGCAGGAACAGTTGAACAGGGCTGCCAACAATCAATGGGTTGTGGATAGCGGCTGTTCCCGGAACATGACGGGTAACAAGAAATTGTTACAAGACTGGAAACCTGTTCAAGGTGGTAGAGTGAGTTTCGCAGGAGAGAGCGGTGGAAAGATCACAGGAATTAGGACTGTGACTAACGGGAAGATGACGCTAGAGAAAGTTAACTTTGTTGAAGAACTGAAGCACAATCTGCTGAGTGTTTCGCAGATCTGTGACAAGGATTATACCGTGCATTTCACGAAGAATGAGGCGAAAGTGTTGTATCCTGGTTTTAAGATACCAGAGGACTGGATTGTTATGAAGGCTCCGAGAGTAAAGAATACGTATATCATGGATATGAGGTCTACTGAAATGGCCACTGAAGAATCGTGTCTTTTGTCGAAAGCGACTGAATCAGAGTCCGAATTATGGCATAGGAGAATGGGGCACATTCATCTTCGTAAGATGAACTACCTTGTCAAAAATGGGCTTGTTTTGGGGGCTCCCTTGAGGAATTTCAACTTCGAAGACAAATGCTTATCATGCAAGAAGGGAAAGCAACACAAGAAATCCCATCTCACCAAGAAGGTCAATTCAATTGTCAGTACCCTAGAATTACTTCACATGGATCTCTTCGGTCCCGTAAATGTAAAAAGTCTAGGAGGAACATCGTACTGGTTGGTGATTACTGATGATTTTTCTCGATACTCGTGGGTATATTTCCTGAAGTCGAAAGATGAAACTGTTCAGATGGTAATAAATTTGATTACCAAAGTTGAGAACATTATGGGAAAAAGAGTTAAATACATCAGGAGTGACAATGGGACTGAGTTCAAGAACTATCAGATGGAGATCTTCTGCCTACAGAAGGGGATTGAACACCAATACAGCGCACCGTACACTCCGCAACAAAATGGAGTGGCTGAGAGGAAGAACAGGACTTTGATTGAAGGAGCCAGGACCATGCTGGCTGATTTGAAACTTCCCGTGGTGTTCTGGGCTGAATCCGTTGCAACAGCCTGTTATATCCTTAATAGAGTGTTAACTGTTAAAAGATTAAATAAAACCTGTTATGAACTAATGCATGGGAGAAAGCCCAACTTGAGTGGTCTTGAACCATTCGGGTCCCCGTGTTCGATATTAAAAACCAATTCAAAATTTGGTGAAGTTGCCGACGAAGGAATCTTAGTCGGATACGTTGTTGGGACTCCCAACAGACGGGTCTTTAATACATCGACCAGCAAGGTTGAGGTGGTGTGTAACACTGATATCACAAGTTACAAATCACCAAAACCAAGCACGGGACCCGCTGGGGTTTTTGACTATGATAGACTTTTTAAATCTTTTAACATGCCTTATTTGGATTTTGCAGAAGATGAGGAACGAATTGCTACGAAGATGATATGCGATGAGGAAGACACTTTGGTGCAAAGACCACAGTATGATGAATGTCAGCCTTCCTCGTCAAATGCTGTCAATACCCCTGCTGCCTCTACTGAAGAGGAATTCATCAATCCGTTTCACTATCAACATCAATCAACCATGGATGAGCTATCTTCGAACTTGGAAGATAATCTAAATGTCAGTTCGGTTCCGACAACGAGAATTCACAAAAATCACCCGTTGGAGAATGTGATAGGTGATCTGTCCGCCGGTGTACAAACAAGAAAAAGCGTGAATGAGCACACCTGTGTTTACACAAGCATTAAAGACACGGGCATTATCAACGAATGCTTGTACACCTGCTTCATCAGCCAGATTGAACCAAAGAACTATCAAATGGCTCTGAAGGACAGCTCGTGGGTCGAAGCCATGCAAGAAGAGTTAGCTCAGTTTAAGAAAATGGAAGTATGGAATTTGGTTGAAAAACCAAGAAATGTGCATGCGATAGGCACGAAGTGGGTCTTCAAATGTAAGAGAGATGAGAAAGGGGTTGTTATCAGGAATAAGGCGAGGCTGGTTGTTAAAGGCTTTAATCAACAAGAGGGGATTGATTACAATGAAGTATTTGCTCCTGTGGCAAGATTGGAAGCCATTCGGCTGTTTTTGGCATTTGCTGCTCATAAGGAGATGAAAGTTTTTCAGTTGGATGTGAAGAGCGCGTTCCTAAACGGTAAAGTCGACGAGGTTGTGTATGTTGAGCAACCTCCGGGTTTTCCTGACCCTGACTTTCCCGATCACGTGTACAAGCTAAGTAAAGTGCTGTATGGACTACATCAGGCACCTCGTGCCTGGTACTCAACGTTATCCGATTACTTGCTTGAGAATGATTTTGAAAGAGGTAAGATTGATAGCACGTTGTTCTTCAAGAGAAAAGGAAGCGACTTCCTACTGGTGCAAGTCTACGTAGACGACATTATCTTTGCTGCATCAAAGGTCGCCATGTGTCAGGAGTTTGAGGCCGTCATGAAGAAGAGATTTGAAATGAGTGCTATGGGTGAACTAACTTTCTTTTTAGGATTGCAGGTTGATCAGAAGAAAGACGGGATGTTCATTCATCAGACGAAGTATGTCCATGATGTTCTCAAACGCTACAAGATGGAGGACAGCACTCCATATGATACTCCAGTCTGCGTCAATCACAAATTGGGTGCTGATTCAGACAACGATGCAGACGTGGACCCAACCCAATATCGGGCTATTATAGGTTCTTTAATGTACTTAACTGCTTCTAGGCCTGATATAATGTTTGCTGTTTGTCTTTGTGCACGCTTTCAGGCAAACCCAAAAGAATCTCATTTGAAGGGTGCGAAGAGGATACTGCGTTATCTCAAGGGCAAACCGAAGCTGGGGTTGTGATACCCGAGAGGAGGAGACTTGGAGCTAGTCGCTTACACAGATTCTGATTATGGAGGGTGCAATCAGAGTCGGAAGTCTACAACTGGTGGATGTCAGTTTCTTGGTGGCAGATTGGTGTCGTGGCAATGCAAGAAGCAGACTTCAGTCGCAATTCCAACATGTGAAGCAGAATACATGGCAGCATCCAACTGCTGCTCCCAGGTTCTTTGGATTCAACAACAGTTGCGCGACTATGGTCTGAATTTCTCACTTACTCCTATTTGCATTGATAACACAGCTGCTATCTCAGTAACTAACAATCCCGTGAAGCACAGTAAAACTAAATATATTGACATACGTCATCATTTTATACGGGATTGTGCTGAGAAGAAGCTGATTGAGCTCGAAAAGGTTGAGGTCAATTCGGGGTGACTTGGGGAAAATCAAATACGCGTTTGACAAAACTAGATTTCAAAACCTTGTTGAGCTGAATGGGATGATCAATCCCGAGTAACCATGCTTTGTGTTTTTGATTAAAAAAAAACCGTCACTATCGCTTAGAACTATGTCAGTTGCCTCAGTTTGAAGGACATGTCTTAGGATATGTTTGGTCCTTATTTCTACTTGTAGAATATGAGGATAGCCATTAACCAGATGACTGAAAGTGACCGGGGCGGTTTATGATGAGTTTTCATTCTTTCGCTGAAAATTAGTCGATCATACTTAGTTAGAAGGACACATACTAGTATGTGGTCGGTCCAGCTGATCCATTGGATCTTCGGGATAGCCGTTAACCTGAAGACTTTGATCTGGTCGGGGCGATAGAAGTTAAATTTTTCTTTTAGGGAGATGAAATTATTTTTCAAGTCTACTACTTCGTAAGAAGTTACTTTACTATGTTTAACAGAAAATTGATCCAACCTTGGAAAGTGATAGATATACTGATTCTGTGTGCTTAACTAGTGAAGTTATTAGGCTTAAAAGTCTTTAGAACAGTCATTGTATGTCATGGTAGCTTTTTATGGTGCGTAAAAGTAGAAGTAATACTAACTAAATCTACTCGATTTTTTTGTGGAAACTCCTTAAGAGTTGTGCATGTCTTCATACATATCTTTCCGAATGATAGGCAGAAAATCGATTACCCAGTCATACACGAGCCCGTGAGTGTTCTTATTCCCGTGAAGATAGAGTGTCAAGACGCTGCAGTGATCCAGATTCGGGACTTGCAGTTATTTTCTTCTTGAAGTTGTGTATATACGTGTTAATAAAAAAAAATAAAAAAAAATAAAAAAAAAATAATTTCTAGAGTTCATAATGATAATGATTATCAATCAAGACACAAGAAGGTGAACGGGAAACAGAGTCTAAGATCGAATAGTAATTACTACTTAATCAGACACTACGGGTTGAGGTCAATTCGGGGTGACTTGGGGAAAATCAAATACGCCTTGAGAATAGATAGGAGGCATCATAATCTCTGAGTTGTTGCCCACTTAAGTTTTGAGCTTAATTGAACCTAACTCGTATCACAGAAACGATGAAAACCATTTTAAGTATATTACCTGCTTACAACCTGTTTCTTTATGTCATAATACAGCTGAACACGGATCTGTGTGACAGTCACGAAATTAGTATGATTCCTGTTCGAATCTTTTCCAAAACATGGTAGTTCCTGTCGAGACTGAAATTTGATCCCGTGTACTTTAATTTTTCAAGTTTTTGTTACTTTTGTAATTGTTTGATTTTATACCTGGTTACTTGGTCTTGATCGTTTCATTTAACACTTTAAAGGATGTTTTAAAACCTAATTGCAAATTGTTCAAATTATGGGGTTTGTTTTGAAAAATTTTAATATCAGCGAAGTTCTGCATAACTTCGCCTGATAGGCGAAGTTATCCACAACTTCGCCGGTACATCTGCGGCCCTATATAAAGAAGTTTTAAAGTCAAACAGTATCATTATTTCAAATTCACAGCGAACTTATCTTTCTAAACCTAGGCGAACTTATCGATCATAATCCATCGATCTTCTGTGTTCATTCTTTTCCGATTCTAATCCGATTATAGGTGTGTAGGGTTCTAATATCATTGTTTTTGAGGTTAATCATCGGTCGTTTCGACTCGATTATTGACCTCGTCTTTCGACCATTATCACCTGATTTTCATACTTACTTTCACGTGATAGTAAACATATTAATCGTCCAAATCGACTCAAAATCAAGTGTTAACTGGCCTAAATCTTCAAAACTGTCCAAATCGATTCGATTCAACAGCCTTCACTGTCGCCGTTTCGAATTCGGCGAAGTTACAGTTTAAGCGAAGTTATCCGTAACTTCGCCTAAGGTCCAACTTCGCCTGATAATTACTTTTTAAACAGTTTAGGAGGCGATGTTGTGGTTAGGCGAAGTTCTCATTAACTTCGCCTGGATCATTTTACTTAACTATTACAGACGAAGTTCAAGTTGAAGCGAAGTTGTTTCCCAACTTCGCCTCACCTTTAACTTCGCCTATACAGAATTGATCACAACTTCGCTCATGGTAACAGGCGAACTTGTGATTCGATTTGATGTTTATCTAACTTAACCTGTTTGTTGCAGATATGGCTGCTGTTGCTGGAGCAGGTGGTGCAGGCGGTGATGACGGAGGTGATCAACAAAGACAGTTCTTCCCGGGTCACAACATGTATATAACATTAGACCCGGAAGCGAGCGGAGTTGATGATTTCCGCGAAATCATAACATTTCTTTTACGCTCAAGGATATTCCACGCCATTACAACAACTCTGCCGATATCCTTACCCAACATTGAGGATTTCTGGCAGACTGTGGAATACGACTGTAGAGTCGAACCCCCGGTGATGCGAGCAACAGTAAACAATCAAAGAGTTCAGTTCTCTTCTGAACATATCCGGGCGGCTCTGCAGTTTGGAAACGAGACAAGGGATGACCCGACAGAGTTTGTAGCTCCTTTCCGCGATGGAGCATTTTTGAGGATGGGTTATTCAGGTCCCTTGGGGGATTCGCAGAGAAGGAAGGGTTTTCTGCTTGACCAGTGGCGCTTTCTCATGCATGTTATGATAGTATGCATGTCAGGGAGAAAGTCGGGCACTGATGGCATGGGCGTGACCATGCAGTCAGCGATGACTGCTCTGACATACAACAAGCGATTCAGCTTTAGTCAGATGGTCTTTTATGAGATTGATCGTCAACGAAGAGCGATGGCGCGTGAGCGACTCATCATGTATCCAAGATTCCTACAAATGATCTTGAATCATGTTGCTCCAACACTTCCTCAGCGTCGTCCGATCCGATATGTAGAGAGTGTGAACAAACGGATCTTCGCCCAGTGTCGATCCTCCAGTGCGAGGAGCAAACCTGAGCTTCGTCCTCGCCATAATCCACTCTTTGGGTACTTAATCAACCCGGGGTATGTGCCTGCTCGTGGGGATGAGTTTAGGGACCCGGCACCACAACAGGCAGGAGCACCTCAAGCTATACCTGCTGCTCCTGTTGTGTCACCGGAGGAGAACGTGGACCTTGATGCAGAATTTGGTGGTCAAGGCTTCTTTGATATGGATCGGGTGGATCCAGAGGAGAACGTTCAGGTCCCTGTTGAACGTGCCTCGACTGTGCATGTTACTAGGGCAACTACAACGGTGGCTGGCTCAGATTTTGATGATGAAGTGGCAGAGGCGAGAAGGATTATGGTGACTCGAGAAAGACTACATGGGAAAAGAAAGAGAACAGATGATGATGACGAGTCAGACTTTGAGGAAGAGGTACAACAGTTGATAAGAAGGTCAAGAAGGGAACGGATAGGTGCAGGATCAGGAGCCGGTGAAAGCTCTAGGGTGGTACGTTTCACTCCACCAGCACTATCCGGTATGACAATGGTTCCCTCATCCCTACAGGTTACAAGGCCAAGCGCTACGGGTGTTCCCGTGGTGGCTACCTCATCTACATTTGGCCTTCCACCCACTACTTTCCAACTTTCGGCTCCCATGATCGTTTCGTTGCCGCCTCCGACTGTTACTCCATCGGAGGTCGTGGCACGCTTTATTGAGTCGACTGTTGTGGCCACTGAAGGGCTATCGGTGACGATACCACCTGCGGTTACGTCTATTTCTACTTCTGAGGTCCCGGTGACATCGGAAATCCCTCCTCAGTACACTCAAGACATTTCACATATGAGGTTCGATTTCGATGCAACCCTCTCAGACTCAGAACGAATAGCAGCACTTGAACGGGTCGTGGCAGAACAATCAAGGGTGAATCTTATCCAGACCCAGGCTATTCAACGCCTAGTTGCAGAGAATCAGATGCAGTCGTCCCTGCTGGTAGAACATGGAAAGATCATAGATGCTCTGAAGGAGTTCTTGACATCTCAGGGGGAGACGAGCTGTAAAGGCGACGAGTTGAGGACCAAGAGAAGGAATGATAGAGACGATGATCCCAATGCGTCGAAAGATGCAGGTGGTGAGCTACCAAGAACTGATCAAGCTCTTGGAACTTCCACAACTCAGGGGGAGTCGACAACTGCAGCTGGTGGTGATGATGTGGTGGTAGTGGACGTAGAGGAGATGGATGATGTTTTGGTTGGTGATGATGATGTATTACCAAGTGATGTGATAGAGAAGATTGGAGAAGATATTGTGATTGATACAGAGATAGAAGAGGGAGAGATAGTAGAAGAGAATGTGGAGCATGAGATACCAGATGTTGAGAAAGCAGGTTTGAGTGAACAGATTGGAAGCGATGAGTCTGAATGGGAAGAGCAGCCTAGATGGAAGGAAGGCTATGCTCAGTGGTTTGTCAAAACGAAGAAACCGGCGGTCCCTACAATGTTTAAGAAGAGTTACAACATTAAAGGCTATGCTGAAGCGAAGAAAGGGATTATATGCTGGATCTATGATGAGCAGTTGAGGCTCTTCGTGGTTAACAGGTATGACGGTGTTCAGTATTTTAAAAGAATGTTAAGATCGTTGAATACACTGCCGGAATGTGAAGTGAAAGACTTAGCCAGATTAGGGTTAATCAATCGAAGTGATGATAAATGGCTAGAGTCATTGGGAAAATTGTATGGAAAGAGAGAATAAAAGAGAAGAAGTTTGAGCTGTTGAAGCCACAAAAGGGAAAACTTGTTGAAGACAAGGATAGAGGTTTGAGAGCTGATGGAAAGCCTTGGATGATTATGAAGTATAAACCGATCCGGTGTTTGAAAGAAGTACCGATGAAGCTTATGCCCAAGGATGTGCTTAAAGACCTAAAGTGGTGGTTTGTAGATTGTGAGACAGCTGAGGCGGTGATGGAAGACGAGGATGAGCAAGAGGTACTAAGAGTTTACGATCCGATGCATTTGGTAAACTTATCGCAAGCTGATCTGCAGGTGCTCAATGAGAAGAAAATCTTTTATATTCCTGCTTGGAAAGACGAAGCGAGGAAATATCAAAGAGTTGTGTCGGTTTGTGTTAGAGAAGGAGTGCATGCGTGAAGATACAAGGTTGAAGATTACAAGACAAGTGTTTGAAGCTAAAGAGATGAAGCTACTGCCAAGGGGGAGTCTGTTGGTGCATGATGTCAGTAGTTCAGTGTCTAGTGTCTGTAATCGCGTTTGTAATATTTTATGTTTTGTATAAGCGAAGTTGCTAACAAGTTCGCTGATATGGGCGAACTTGTTAGTCAAGCGAAGTTAGTGACAACTTCGCCTGAACATGCCAGGCGAAGTTGTCGTGATTATATAAGCATCTGTTACGGCTTATTAAGAATTAATTCAGTTTTACAGTTTTCGTGTATTCGAGTCAGAGAGAGTCTGTAATCAAGTAATCTTCGTATCACGTGTTTAAGGTTGGTATACAACGTGTTTGATTATCGTGTGTTAATCATATTGTTTTATATACTCGTAACGTCTTACGTAGGGATTCCGCACCTGCGTAGTACGTGATATCTCGTGTAGATCCGGCTGGAACCTACAGACGAAGACGATGCTGCGAACAAATATGGATACTTCTCTTTCATTTTGTCTTCTCGCTCCCAAGTGAATTCCGCGCCGCGCCGTGATTCTCATCGAACTTTGACTAACCGAATACGGCTACGCTTGGTTCTCTTCTCGTTGCGATCCATGATCTCAACGGGTCGTTCAACCAAGACCATCGACTCATCGACATGTACTTCGTCGAGAGGTATATGGAGATTACCCTCGGCTAAGCACTTTTTAAGATTTGAAACATAAAATGTCGGATGAACACCGGTAAGTTCTTCCGGTAGTTCGAGTCGATAAGCTACTTTTCCAACACGCTCAAGGATTTTAAAAGGACCAACGACACGAGGAGCTAGTTTACCCTTCTTTCCGAAACGGGCTACCTCCTTCCAAGGAGATACTTTTAGAAGGACAAGATCGCCAACATTAAATTCGATCGGTTTTCGCCGTTTGTCGGCGTAACTCTTTTGACGACTTCTAGCGGCTAGGAGGTTCTTACGGATTAGATCAATAACGTCGGTGGCTTCTTGAACCATTTCGGGTCCCGTGATTTGAGCTTCACCGACTTCGTTCCAACTAATTGGAGAACGACATTTACGACCGTAAAGAGCTTCGAAAGGAGCCATCTCAATGCTCGAATGGTAGCTATTGTTATAAGAAAACTCAATGAACGGAATGTGGGAATCCCAATTCCCACCGAAATCAAGAACACATGCTCGTAGCATATCCTCGAGAGTTTGTATTGTACGTTCGGATTGACCTTCCGTTTGAGGATGATAAGCGGTGCTAAGATCGAGACGTGTTCCCAAAACTTCTTGAAGTGAACGCCAAAAATGAGAGGTATAACGAGCATCACGGTCAGAGATAATAGTCAATGGTAAACCGTGTCGGCACACGATTTCTCGAACATAGATTTGAGCAAGCTGCTCGACAGAATACTTCTCGCGGATAGGAATGAAATGAGCAGATTTGGTCAAACGATCGATAATCACCCAAATTCTATCGTTGCCCTTTTGGGTGTTGGGTAATTTAGTGATAAAGTCCATAGCAATGTCTTCCCATTTCCAAACGGGAATCGGTGGTTGCTCGAGTAGACCAAAAGGTCTTTGATGTTCGGCTTTAACTTTTGAGCAAGTAAGACATTTAGATACGAATAACGCTACGTCCTTTTTCATACCCGGCCACCAAAAGGTAGCACGAAGATCGAAATACATCTTATCCGAACCGGGATGAACGGAATACCGTGAATTGTGAGCTTCGTCGAGTATACAAGTACGAAGGTCATTGCGATTTGGAACCCAGAAACGATTGAGAAAGTACAAAAGACCATCGGGTTTGGTTTCGAGTTGAAGTTCGGCTCCACATGACATTTCGTCGTACATGTTACCTTCTTCAACGAAGGTACGTTGAGCTTGGAAGATTCGAATTTGAAGATCGGTTTGAACGACAACGCTTAGAAGCATAACTGATTTAACATTAACCTTTCGACTTAGGGCGTCGGCGACAACATTCGCTTTACCGGGATGGTAATGAATTTCGCAATCGTAATCACTAAGTAATTCGGCCCATCGTCGTTGTCTCATATTGAGATCTTTTTGGTCAAAAATGTGTTGAAAGCTTTTATGATCGGTAAAAACCACATATTTCGTACCATAAAGGTAATGTCTCAAGATTTTGAGAGCGAAAACAACGGCACCAAGTTCGAGATCATGAGTCGTGTAGTTCTTCTCGTTGACATTAAGTTCCCTTGATGCGTAAGTTATGACTTGACCTCGTTGCATGAGGACACAACCAAGACCTTGATGAGAGGCATCGCAAAATACCACGAAATCGTCGTTTCCATCGGGAAGGGTTAAAATGGGAGCATTGCAAAGCATGTCCTTGAGAGTACAAAAGGCTTTTTCTTGCTTCGAACCCCAATCAAATGGTTTTCCTTTATGAGTGAGGGAGGTAAGAGGCAAAGAGATCTTGGAAAAGTTTCGAATGAAACGTCGATAATATCCGGCTAAACCGAGGAAGGATCGAATTTCCGTGGGAGTCGTTGGAGTTTTCCAATCCTTAGCGGCCTCAATTTTAGCGGGATCAACATGAATACCTTTGTTGTTTACGATATGTCCCAAAAATTGAACTTGCTCCAGCCAAAATTCGCATTTGGAGAACTTGGCATAAAGTAGTTAGTTTCTAAGAAGTTCGAGAATGGAACGCAAATGATGCTCATGTTCGGCTTTGGATTTGGAAAAGATGAGAATGTCATCAATAAAGACAATAACGAATTTATCGAGGAATGGTTTGCAAACGCGGTTCATGAGGTCCATAAACACCGCGGGTGCATTTGTTAACCCGAAGGGCATAACCAAGAATTCGAAATGTCCATATCGAGTACGGAAAACTCTTTTTGGAATGTCTTCTTCGCGAACACGCAATTGATGATAACCTGATCGAAGATCGATTTTGGAGAAGCAAGTTGCGCCTTGAAGTTGGTCGAATAGGTCGTCGATTCGTGGCAAGGGATAACGATTTTTAATGGTGAGTTTGTTAAGTTCCCTATAATCGATGCACATACGAAACGAACCATCCTTCTTTTTCACGAAGAGAACAGGAGCGCCCCAAGGAGAAGAGCTAGGACGAATGAAACCTTTATTGGAAAGTTCTTCGAGTTGGTTCGATAATTCTTGCATTTCTGACGGGGCTAAACGGTAAGGAGCCTTGGCCACAGGCATCACGCCGGGCACAAGATCGATTCGAAATTCAATCGTACGAACGGGTGGAAGACCGGTGACATCGTCGGGAAAGACATCGAGGAAATCACGAACAACAGAAATATCTTGGATTTTCCTTTCCTTTTTGTCTTTTGTCGCCAAGAGAGCTAGGAGCGGAGCATACTTTTAGCGTAAGTATTTTTGCGATTGAGAGCACGACATGAGATTAAGCCTTCTCGAAATAGTTTTTCCGAAGACCTTAAGGATTTTACCGTTAACAAGCGGAATGCGAATGAATTTATCGAAGCTAACAACTTCGGCACGGTGCAAAGATAACCAATCCATGCCTACTATAACATCGAAACTTCCCATTTGCATCGGGATGAGATCGATGGAGAATTTATGGTTAGCAAGAACGAGAGTACAATCGCAGACGACGGAATTTATGGTGATGGAGTTCCCATTGGCGACTTCAACAGAAAACGACCGGGAAAGCTTGGTTCGAGACACGGCAATTTTCGACTCAAATTTCAAAGAAATGAAACTTCTATCGACACCCGTATCAAATAAAATGGAAGCCAAATGTTGGTTCACTAAAAACATACCGTTCACAACATCGTTTGCCGCTTGAGCTTGATTAACATTCATCATGAAAGCTCGTCCTTGATTGCCTTGGTTGACTTGAGGTGCTTGCGGTGGTGGAGGAGGTGGTGCTTGTATGGCTTGGATGGGTTGGATGAGTGGTGCATTGTGTTGGGAAAGTTGAGGTTGGTAGGTTTGAACTTGGTAAGCTTGAGTTTGGTAGTAAGGTGCGGTCATGGTTTGGTTAGTAAGGATGAGGCGAGGACAAGTGTTGCGGAAATGGTTAGGGTCACCACAATTGTAGCAAGCTCGGGGTTGTTGAGGTTGGTTTGGTGGGTAAGGTGCATATCGGTGTTGAGTATTTTGGGGAAAAGTTCTTGGTTGGTTTGGTTGGTTAGGTTGGGTTCGTTGTGCGGATCGGCATGTGGTGTTGAGATGACCAAGTCGGTTACAAATGGTACAATGGCGACAAAGCATGTTTGGTGGGTGATGGAGTTGGCAAATTTTGCATAGTGGGGCGGTACCGGTATAGGGTTTTCGGGTTTGGGGTGGAATTTGGGTTTGTTGTTGAGGTTGGGGTTGGGTAACGGCATAGTTTCGGTAGTTGGTTTTGGGTTTCTTCTTGTTGTTGTTATTGTTGTGACGGGAAGAGTTGGAGTAGTTAATGGCTTGTGGTGCGGGTTCAACCTTGGCTTGTGGTGCGGGCTCGGGTTTGGCTTTTTCGTTTAGTTTCTTGAGGGTTAAGGTACCCGCTTTCACATGATTCTCCGATAGCGCACCGGCTAGAGTAACGGCATCCTCAAGATTCACGGGTTTGCTACTCATGACTGAGTCACGGATTTGCATAGGTAAACCCCCAATGTATTTGTCAAGCTCACGCTCAGCCGGAGTAACCAAATAAGGGACGAGAATGCTCAACTCGTGGAAACGGAGTGAGTAAGCGGCGTTATCACCACTATCTTGCTTGAGGTTCCAAAATTCCTCCTCAAGCTTTTGAAGTTCGTGTTTGGGACAAAACTTCTTCATCATGAGTGCCTTGAGGTCGGACCATGGAAAAGCCATAGCCGTTTCCGACCCTTGGAGATGCATGACACTACCCCACCATGTTAGAGCGGTTTTTCTAAACATGCTTGAAGCGAAATTTGTCTTTTTCGCTTCGGGGCACTCGCTATATCTAAACACATTCTCCATAGACTCGAACCATTGCAACAAAGTAGTCGCACAGTTCGTACCCCAGAATTTGGTTGGGTTGGCACTAGTAAATTGCTTATATGTGTAGGATACGGGTTTGGGTTCAACGGGTGCAACAACGGGTGGAGGAGGTTGGGTAGCTTGGATTTGAGTTACAAGTTCGGGAATCACAGCGACCATTTGCTTGACGATAAAAGCAGCCATACGTCGGTTGGTGCTCTTGCGCGGTCTTAGTGGAGGCATGCTAAAAGATTATAAAGAAATGGAATAAGTTTTAGGTAAAAAGAAATGGATATGAGAGTGTATAAAAGAAGAATAAGGTGAAGTTAAATTTTCTTTTTTTGATTGTGAATCCTAGAGTTAGTGAGGAGTAGATGTTAGTGTTAGATAAAATATAAATCTTTGTATATAAACAACAAACTGAAAACAATCGTAAATGATTTTGAGATTTTGAGGGGTTAAAGCTTAAAAATTTAAGATTTTGAGATTTATAGGGTCGGAAAATCGTACATGAACCACCTTGATTTGATATTCCAACTCAAAAATTTTTTTTTTATAAAACACAACGTTGGAGTCTAAACATGTGCACGAATAACCGCAACTTTTTCATGTTTTCGACTCAAATAACGATAATAACACCATAAATCGGGATACAACGTCATGTCAAAGCACTAGTCCACGAATCACCGTAGTTCTATTGTTTTGACACCGAAAAATTAGGATGGCGACCGGAACGCTCGCATTCGACTACTTAAAGTATTGACATGTATAACATGGTTTGTGGCCTAGAAAACGAGCACTATAATCCCACCATTCCAAGTAAGTAAATCACCTTTGATTCTTGGAATCTTTTTGTCAAATGGTCGTTTTATAATGTATCGCTTCCAATGAGGGCTACGAACCCGATATAAATGCAACCTTTAAGGGATTATAAACAACAGGATCTAAGTTAATATTGTAATCCATAAAAAATCTACGTTTTGCGTTTTAAGGTAAGGATACCTTGAAAATACTATGAAAGTGTGTGTATGTGAACATTTGGGATATTGGTGAATTTTAAACAAGTTTATAAATAATATGCGATATGAACAATCAAAATAGAGTAAACACATATGAGCACACGTATAGGACCCTAAGCATAACAATACTAGATCGTTACGTCTAACCACCTATCCTATTGTCATGGCTCTGATACCAATCTGTCACACCCTGACCAAAGGCGGCGGAACATGCCGAGGTGTAACGATTGTCCATAAGCACATGACACTAATTTAAAGTGACAGTATTTAATAAACTCATTTCATTTCACAACATCGAAAATGTCACATAACAATTATCCATAAAATAACCATAAACAAGATATCACAAAATATGGCAAATTTGATATTGTTCATTTTTACTAATATCCTAAGGTCTTTGATGTCGTTTTCTTTACAATCATAAATCAACCAAGATGCAAACCTGCAACATTTCATAAAATAAAGTTTGTCAACACAAAGGTCGGTGAGTAATTCATAAGTTTAATCATATTAGTATATAATAAAGATAGCCACAACACTTGCATACGAAACGATAAATAAAAGTGGTAATTTGGATAAATAGATATCGCTAAACAAATTAGCGACACCTAGCTATAAGGGGATGCCAAATAGTCTAGGATTTTATAGTTATCGTTAATTGCATTACGTTAACGACACCTTGCTATAAGGGGATGCCAAATAGTCTAGGATTTTATAGTTCCACCAACCAAAAGCGATAAACACATAGGCATATAAGCATAGAACACCAATCGAGCAATTATTTAGGTAAAATATACAATTACGTTTGTGGTTTAAGATTCAAATATAAAGCATTTTGTTGAATAAGTATGAAATGTCACCCCCAAAATAAAAGATAGAAAATGGGGTATGAAGTACTCACCTTCAAGTAGTAAACTTGAAAGATGATAATTTGGAGATTTGTCGGAACGACGAGTTTAACGCACAATGCCTAAAAGAAAAGAAGTCTTGAATTTAGAAAGGTTGTCTTGAAGGTCTTTAAACAAAATAAATGTTGAGAAATATAAATAATTAAAGTTCAAGGTTTAAAATGTAACTATTTAATAATTTATAATAATAACCCTTTAAAAATGTAAGTTTGCT
The DNA here is from genome assembly GCF_021521415.1 of Bidens hawaiensis. NCBI lineage: Eukaryota > Viridiplantae > Streptophyta > Magnoliopsida > Asterales > Asteraceae > Bidens > Bidens hawaiensis. Next base: position 269,847 of record NW_027493771.1, read on the forward strand.
CGAAACCGGGTTAAAGTATCTAACCTTAATATTTACTCAACCTATGTTAAGTAATAAGGGGGGTAAAATGCAAGAATGCAAATCCCTTTGGAATAAAGATACTAAAACGGGTTTTTTTTATCGAGTGTTCGGGTTGTCGGTTCGGATCTTGATAATTGGTCAAACCCAAAGTCAACTTTCCAAAATATTGAATGTTATGAGATAACTCAATAAAATTTAATAAGACTTAACCAAGTATGTAGTTCCATTGTTTTAGAACTAACAACGCACGTTAAGCGAGTGTTCGGTTTTGTCGGTCCAAACTTTGTTATGAGATCAAGTTGGATCCAACATTTCCAAAGTACTTAAGAAAATATTTAAAAATCAATTTGTAACTATTTTTAAAGAAATATACAAGTCTTGATGGCTAAAAAAAACACACTTGTGTGTCTTAAGCGAGCAAGAATCAGTTTGGTTCGGTTTCCATCTCACAACAAGTTCATAGATGGTTTCCACATGTCCAAACACTAAAGAACTTGTATAATAATGTACAAATAAAAAATACCAAAAGTTAACAATAAAGTCTTTAAACAAAAGTTCGGTTTTCGGTTCGGATCGTGTTTCGGGTTAAGACCGAGGTAAGATTCTACAAACCCATAACCATAGAATTTGTAAAAATGATTTTAGAAACTTAGATCTAACACTAAGTATGTTTAAACAAACAAAACTAGTAACAAAGTTCGGTTTACGGTTTAGAGCTATTTACGGTTAAACCGAAGCATAGACTCTTAAAAACCCATAACCATGGTATTTGTAAACATGACCAACAAACTAAAATAAGCAAGATTAATATGTATGAACAAGTTATATAGATGTATATATATCAAGGACACGAAGTCCTCCATGAAGCCTTGCCTTATGGGGTTCGAAACCTCACCGACCGGAATCGGAGAAGTAACTACCAAAGGTAAACAAGGGGTGTATATTATATATATGTTGCACAACCATAAACAAGTATTAATAAGGCTACATAAACTAATTAAGATGAAAGACCAAAAACCTTCAAGAACACTTAAGAAGATAACCTTGAATCTTTGATGTTTGAGAGAGTTTTTTTTTTTTTTTGGAGTTGTAGCAAGGGAAAATGAAGAGGAAAGGTGGTGTATATATAGGGTAATGTTGGTGGTCAAATATGGGGTGTGAGACACAAGAGTTTTCATGCAAAATGGATCAAGACAAAAACACAAAACAACAAAAAAAAAATAATAAATAATAAATAAATAAATAAAAATAAAAATAGGACGTTTTCAAGACCCAACAAGTGTGAAAGAATATTGTAACATAAATCCATCATTTTGATTATAACATAAGTTTCGGTTTACAAATCGGGTCGGTTTACATAATAAACAAATAAAAAACGAATACAAACAAGACACGAAATTGACGAATGTCACATTGGTGCCGCAAGGGACCTCATTGGTCTACTTGGCGGAACCAAAATGGCAACTTATTTTTTTTTTATTTTTTTGGTTTTAAATTTGGTTTTTAAACGGTTATTCATGTGGACTTGTCTTTGTAACTCGTAGGACCGTTAACGCTCGGGCTTTACCAACGACCGGTTTTATCAATCCTATTGTTTTACTTCCGGTACCGTAACGAACATAACCGAAACCGACTGAATTCGTGTCAACTCGGTGCCGCAATGCCCAGAACCGACAACACCTGGATTTTATCAACGTCAAGGTTTTATGTCCATAACAAACGTAACGAAAGCCAACCGAATGCCAATTTTGTTTTTGTTTTATTTTTCTTTGTTTTGTTTTAGTTCCGGTACCGTAACGAACGTGACGGAAAGCGATCGAATTCGCCTTGACTCGCTACATTTTGTTTTAGTTCCGCTATCGTAACGAAAACAACCGATTGCCAATTTTGTTTTTTGTTTTAATTCTGGCACACACCTGGCACAAAGAGTATGGGGCGTAGTGCTAGGAGTAGGCTTGAGACAGAAGGCATAGTTATTTGTGTAACCTTTTTTATTTTAAATAAATACAATCGATTTATTTATCTCCATCTCAATTTAATATCACATTTCAAATTTCAATTCATTACAGCACATGTTGTTAGCTGTGAAATGTAATACCATCCAATATCTATGTGATGTTTTTTTTCTTTTCATCTTTTCACATGCAACTCTTATACCATAGCAGGCGTCCTAATATTTTTATATCTTGGAGGCCACCTCATATTTAAAGTTCTATATTTTATGTTTTTTAATCAGCAAACAACTAAGGGAGTGTTTGGTAGTGGGATTTGATTGGGGAGAAATGGAATTAGAAATATTTCTTTTGTTTGTTTTCTACTTTTCATTTCTATTTCTCTTTCTATTTCTCTAAAACTAGAGAATTCCATTTCTCTTTAAAACAAAGAGAAATCCATTTCTCAGTAGCCTCCTCATAGCATGTCACCACCTCGTCTCCGGCCACCACCCCGTCTCCGGCCGCCACCTCGTCTCCAAGTCTGCAACCGCCACCTCGTCTCCAAGTCTGCAACCACCACCCCGTCTCCGCCGTTCGCAGTGGTGAACACAGAGATGGTAACCGGTTGTAGGTTGCAGGTGGTACGGGTGAACGGAGATTAGGGTTTCAAGTGGTGGTTCGTGGTAGGTTAGGGTTTTCAGATGGTCGGGTGATTGTGGTCGCAGGTGGGTGACAGTGGTGGTGGAAATCGGCGGTGGTTGCAGGTGGCTTCTGATTATCATCATCATCATCGCCACCACAACCACCACCACAAAATCTCCAAAGAGGCAGTGATGACAGATCTGAGCCTCCTTTTTCTATATCTTATGTTCCAAAAATTTGAATCTTTTTAATTTCTTGTGTACTGTGGTTGAAGAAGGGGGTTTGGTGGCGGCAGCCGGTGGTGGTGGGCTGTGGTTGAAGAAAGGGCTGTGGTGGTGGTGCTGGTGGTGGTGGGGCTGGTGGTGGTGGTGGTGCTGTGGTGGTGGTGCTGGTGGTGGTGGGGCTGTGGTGGTGGGGCTGCGGTGGTGAGTGGTGTCAGGTTGGGTGGAGGTGGGGTTGGGTATGGTAGAGTTCTCTGTTTATTTTCTCGTGTACCAAACAAGAGAAATGATTCTCATTCTCCATACCAATTCTCTTTCTCTACAATTCCATTTCCATTTCTATTTTCTCTCCATTTCCACTCTCTGTACCAAACACCCCCTAAGAGTATTCAAAGCACTCACAACCCATCCTTATTTGTATCATTAGAAACTAAGGAAATCATACTAAAATGCAACATCATCCTGTTCCATATCCCTACAAATCGTCCCTAAAATTTAAGAGAAACATGATCATCCCCCCAAATTGGGGGTTCTATCTCGCAAATTCGCCTCATCCAATTAAATGTTGACATATATAGATATTACTTTAAGTTACGTGCAAAGAAATATAGGGATGAGTATGAGAAATAAGATGTGAGAGGTTTTAAAGCTAGCGGTTATAACTTTAAGCAATTGTAATTTGTAGCTAAATTACAAAGGGTATAAAGAGTGTGATGTAAATGCTAGTAAAAGCTAATATTGTTTTAGTAAATAAACTAGCTTATTGATCCGTGCACGACACGGGCGGCAACATAGATATCGTCAAATAAACACATATATAATTTCTAACGACGAGTTAATAATATATTTTTTGAGGAAATAACATGATTTTTAATTGCAATTCATATTTATAAACAAACAAAGTACTGACATACATAAACATACAAAAAATGGCTTTACATGGTAGAATGCTTACGAAAAAATTTAAAACTTTAAAACAAAAACTTCATAAACTTTAAAAAAAATAATATTAATATAAAACAAACAAACTTCACTAACATTAGTCTAGAAAGCAAGCAAATCAGAAAATAAGCATCCAGGTAAGATTCTCGATAAGCATTCAAGAATGATTAGGGCTTTTTTTTCTTCCTGGACAGAGAACACAGTTGATGACGTAAACATTCATACACCAATCTAATAAACATAGTGACTAACGGACTACGAAAACCGTTTTTACATTTCATGTAAAAAGTCTTGCACACTAATAAACTGAAGCACGCCAAAAGCGCATTTAAGAACCATAACAAAATCGAAACCTTTTTAATGAAATGTTTTGACCAGAATCAAATCGATACGTTTTAAGAATGACCCATTTTAACCCGTACCAAATTGATATGTTCTAAAATTCACATCCCATCGTCATTTGTATCATTAAAAAGTAAGGACATCTTACTAAAATGCAACTTCTATCCTATTCCATATCCTACACCTCGTCCCTAAAATTTAAAAGAAACATGGTTATCCCCCAAAATTGGGGTTCAATATTCATCCCGTAAATTCGCCTCATCTAATTAAATGTTGATACATATAGATATTATTTTAAATTACATGAAAAGAAATACAGGTATGAGTATAAGGAATAAGATGTGAGAGGTTTTAAAGCTGGCATTTATAACTTTAAGCAACGGTCATTTGTAGCTAAATTACAAGGACGGGTATAAAGAATGTGATGTAAATGCTAGTAAAAGCTAGTATTGTTTTAGTAAATTAATTGTGATCATTTCTTTATATGACATAAAATAATATTTGATTAATTGGCGCCATCTATCATGTGCCATGATCCGTGAGTCAATGACATAACTGATAACTCGGGTATATTATTATAAAACTAGAGATTCACGTTTGAGTAAAATATTTGTAACATGCTAAGTAAATCTATCATATATAAAAAACATTCTCATCACACACACTTTATATATGTATAAACATATAAATTTCTGATAACGTTAAAACAGTGTTGTGGCAATGATAAGTGCCAACATGTGCGGATGCCTCCATCTAAATTTGATTGATATAAGTTTATTAGCTTCAAGATAACCAACTTATAATTTTGTTTCATTTCCTTTTTCCTTTTTAATTAAACTGAAACCAAATATGACAAAAAGAGATGCCTGGGATTAAGTATAAACTGACACTCACTTGACATTATCCACACAATATATATATATATATATATACACACACACATATATATAGGGTTAGGTTAAAATAAAAATCCACTTGAGTTGTGAAAACTCTAGAAACTCATTCTCAACCACATGTTTTTAATTAAAGATTAAATCTTGTGGTTCACAATTAAAGTTAATAAAAAATATAAAAGTTTATTTACATTTTCTCTCTCATGAAAACATTTATAAAAATTATTAAAAAAATATAAAAAAAATAGCAAAACATTTTTTTTATGTTTTCGATGTTTTGTATTAAATGTAACAACATATATTACATGTAATAAAAAAAACGATATTACATAGGGTTTTCTCAACTCAAAAGAGTTTTCAAACTATACTTCTCCTATATATATATATATATTTATTTATTTATTTATTTATTTTACTTATATAATTTGATAACCATGAAAAAACAACTATCTAAAGTTTAGGCTTAGTCACAGTCATGCCCGAATATATGGATCATAATATTTTGAAGATGACCGTATTCAATATCTACAAAATTTTTCAGACAAAATTGTGAAAATTTACCATACTGAGCAGAAAAACGGCAGTGACCGAGATCACCCCCGGTCCTCTTATACTTCCCCTATGCTTTAATTAGCTTAGAGAGTGGATGTAACGGCAATTTCTCATATAACTAAGTAATCACTAATATTGTTATTGTAGACCACGCCCTAGCCATGAGGGCGGCTTTGGTCTGGAGGTTGGGAAGTTTTTATTGAGGGCTTCCCTCGTATGTTGGTCTTGAGTATGAATCTCTGAATCGTCAATCTAATAATAGATGTTTAAATTTGTTGGTAATTTTAGTGTTATTAACATGCATCTTAGTATATTAGATTAACTTATCGATCAATGAAGTAACGTTAGAGATTATAGGAGTTATCGGAAATTCAAAACACAGTTAGGAAAGAATATAAAAATCAATTCCTTTGAGGTGAAGGATAAAGGGCTGACGGAGCATTTGAACTGGAATCGGATAGCCTGCCAGTTAAGAATTTAGAGTCTGTGATAGTTTTATTATATTCATCATTGATTTTATTATATTCATAGTTTCTTTATCATTGTACCTTTTATATTAATGAATTAAAGATTTTAATTAGTTAAATTTTTTTTCCCTTGGATTCTCCTCTTCTTGGGAGTTGAGAGTGTAAAGGATAATATGATAGGTGCTGGGAATAACATACATTTTTATTAAACAAACGATAGGTTAAATGGCCCTTGTTTTGGACAACATTACCACCCATTGGACCATAGGGTTTATTCCAAAATGCTATGCAAACTACTCTCTGAAATCTTCTTACTGATGCTTCACTGTTACATAGATAAGATTCTATAGCAACTTGACTTATTTTTTTAGATTCACACAGGTGATTTAAAAAAGGAAATATATATAAATAAATAACTTCAATGTATTGAAGAGTGAAGACCTATGGAATCAAATATGTTAGCTTGCCTAGGCGTGACCCGAAAATTATATATTTATGTTGGCTGAGAAGTGAGAAACGAAAGAGAATTCATCATCGAAACAAATCACTACAATTTACTTGTCTTGCTTGATTAACTTATAGGAATGAAATGAATTATTACTTTATGTTGTTTGGTATTCAAAAAAATTATATAAATGAAATAAAATTAATAAAAACACTCATATCTCAAAATAAATTTTTGTTTATAAAAAAAAAAACTACATTGGTGACAGTGGTGGTAGCTTTGGTGATGAAAATGGTGGTGGCGGTGTCGACGGTGATGGTGGCGGTGATGACCAAGTGGAGCCGAAGACAATGGTTGCAATGGTTACCGCAGCGATGGTGGCGGTGGTAACGCTCATTGTAAGGTGGTGGTGGCGGCGGTGGTCGTAGCGTTGGTGGTAAGGTGGTGGTGGCGACGGTGGTGGTAGTGGTGGCGGTCAGGTGGTGATGGTAGTGGTGGTGGTTGTTGTTGTTAAGTGATGGTGTTGTTGAAAAAGTAGGATGAAAAAGGAATGGAATGAGAAAAAAGAAGGTGGTGGGAAAGAATGATTTTGATGGAATGGGATTTCATGTGTAATGGATGATTCCATTTCATTGATCAACCAAATATCACTTTTTTCATTCTCATGTAATGAATCATTCCATTCCCCCTGTCATTGTTGCATATCAAACGCTACCTAAATGTTTGTTGAATGTTACAAGAGTCACGGAATATATAGTCCCCAGAATTTATAGTTCTTAGACTGTTTATGCTTGTAACAATACTTCCTTTATAAATGATTCTTGTCCTCCAGAATTGAAATGAGTGAATCACAACTTCAACCTGTCAAGGAACCCCCATGTAGAAAGGCTTCAACTGCATGCTAGCATGTTCCCTTTTCGCAAAGGAAACATTGGGCTGCTAGTAACCCAATGGTATCAAGAAGTTTGTTAAGTTTAAGTCCGTATTAAACAGTGACGCTTCACGTCCAATAGTGGTCAAAAAATGGTGTATTATTTGCCGTTCAAGAAATACAAAATAAAATAAAATAAAATTCGGGATTAAGGTAGAAGTCCAGTTGGTAAGTTGGTCTTGCTCTTTACCACTTGTTTTCAATGCCAAGAAGGGCCCATGTATCAAGGGGTTAGTTTGCTGCTTATATGAAGTTTGAGTCACTTTCGAATTTGTATCTCCATCCTCAAAATATAAATTTTGTTTGCTATAATAAAGCTCTTATATATCACATGTCTCAAACATCTCGGTTTGAAAGAGAGAAATAAATAATAATAATAATTAAAAAAGAATAAAAATAAAGAACGGTATGTATGAGTTTAAACAAAATTGAGAGATACGAGACTTTTAGAGACGGAAATAAAACTATAAAAGTCTTAGTTGAAAGTCTAAAACTATGTTGTACGGATCACTCCATGCTAAATATAAATTTGTGGCATATCAACATCATATCACATTCCACTACCATTCACTCATGATCGATTCATATTAGATACACTTTATTATATATTAATTCATTGATTAAATGTATTAGCATTATTAAAAATTACTTTATTATTATTATTATTATTATTATTTTATGGTATTTTGCTTGTTTGAAGATATCATGAGCTAAACCAACAAATTCGTATTAAAAACACGTTTAGTGATTGTCTGATTGAATATAACTTTGAAACAAATTAATTCACTTAAATTGTGGATTAAATGGTGAAAGTACTTTTGCTACAAAGTCAATAGGAAGATAACGTGATAAAAATGGAATTCGAGTTAATATTATTAACTTATAATTTGCAGGTAATCTAGAAGCAACCTCGTTGGTTATCCGTGCACGTGAAAGAGTTTGTTTACTCGTTTAGTCATTGAAACGCTTGTTTACTAACTACGAATATGATGATGAATTTAATAGTTACAGTATCCAATTTGTATATAATTATTAGTTATTACTATCAGTTAACTGTTCCTGGTGATCATAATTTAATTTATAAACCGTGCAAAAAACTTGAATAATAAGTAATCCGAATGTGTTCATTTAGGCTATTCACTACGGTGGGGGGCTTTAAAGCCCCTCCACAGTGTTACGTCAGCGTCACGTGGGCACTATAATGCCCCTGTATGCAGTAGCGGAGCCAGAAATTTTTTCCTATGGGTTCGGTATTTTTCGGCTTTTTTCTGGCGTTAAAGTTTTTGGGTTCCCACGGGTCGGGCCCAAAGTCATATTTAATAAAAAAAATATTACATATTAGAGTTAAATGTCATTTTAGTACCTGTGGTTTGTCCAATTACGCAACTTTAGTACCATTTTTGAATTTTTTGCAAATTGCTACTTCAGTTTTCTAAAACTTGCAATTTTAGTATTTTTTTCTAACCCCGTCTATTTTTCTCCATTAACTAAGGGGTAAACCGGTAACTTCATTATTTTTTATTTATTTTTTTTGTTTTTCTTTTAATCAGATTATCCTTCTCCTTTCTTTTTTTAATTTCTATTTTCATATTCTCTTTCTCTGTCTATACACCTATCCACCATCATGAGTTACACACCAGTCACCACAAGATCTATCTTCTTTGTCTCTCTACCCACAACAATAGCCGTTGCAAACAAACACCACAATAATTTCGATTTCATGTACAAGATAAAAATGATTTGCTCGTATCTAGGACATGACCCTGAAAGTCAACCACCATTGTTATTCATCTACCACCTCCGGTGAACTACCACCAGTTAACAACCACTGCACCATGAAGCAATAACCACCACCATTTAACCACCCCAACCGCAGCCCGCACCACAACCGCCGGCACCACCACATCCCTCCCCTTCCCGTCGTCTTCCCCTATTGCTTGTCTGTACATATTTGGAAGAACACAACTACAATTCTTCATCATGGTGACTCACATTCAACGAAATTAGGGGCTTTATAGTGTTGATGAAGGTGCATATTTGCAGGCCAAAGCCATTGAATTGGGTGGAGTTTGGGGTTTTCTAGGGTTCTTGGTTTATGAAGATATAAACTTTACTAAGGGGTTAGGTGATTAAAGAAAAAAAAGAAAATAAATAAAAAGAAAATTACTAGTTTACCTCTTACTTAACAGACAAAAATAGACGTGGTTAGAAAAAAGTACTAAAATTGCAAGTTTTAGAAAATTGGAGTAGCCATTTGCAAAAAATTCAAAAACGGTACTAAAGTTGCGTAATTAGAGAAACCACAGGTACTAAAATGGCACTTAACTCTACATATTATGATTGTTTCCTACGCATATTCATGCTTTGGAAACGATTAATAACATCTTCAATCACGACTCAAAAAAAGAACTCATCTTCAATATAACAAATGCACAAATCATATATATATTCGTCACCCATCTAATTACGCAAAATCAAAGAAAGATTCGTCGTGAGGTCTGGATCGATTGAAGGCTCATCAAAGAAAGAGCTAGTCGACTGACCGCTGTTGTCATCTGGTTGAAGTGCGGCAGGTAAGACGATGATTGAAGCCTTGAGGCGAACTGGCAAAGGCGATAATGTGATGGTCGCTTGGTCGATAGAAACATAATTTGTCGTTCGCTGAAGCGATTGGATGTTGTTTTTGTTTTTTTGTTTAATTTTCACTTAGGTATTATGTTTAAGAATGCTAATTGGGTTTGGTTTACTGGACAATTCTATGAATAATTTGGACATTTTTTTATAATCTATATATGGGTTATTATTATTGCCCATTTATAATGTTTGTTAGCAATTTTTAATGTTTTTTATATTAAAAAAGAATATTCATTACTAAAAAACTTTTAACTAAAATTTTCATAATTAATGGGTTCGAATACTTTTTTGAGAATAACACTGGATTCGCTTATCGAAAAAGAATGGGTTCACTCAATGGCTCGATAATATAGGTTATATATAAAACCGAAAAAAGGTTGGGTTCGGTCAAATCAGATGACCATAAGGTGGATTCGCCACTGCCTCTATGGTTAACTCCCCAAAGGGCTTTAAACATTTTATTTATTTATTTATTTATTATTTTAACAAACACAATAAAATAAAAACTAAATAATAATATAATAATACTAAAATTAAAATTAAAGTTAAATAAAAAAAACATACAAATAAAATAATAAAAAACATAAAAATAAAACAATGAAAACATAACAACTTAGATTAACCAGCATATAACTTATATTCGTCATCGTTCTCTTCGTCGTCGCCCTCGTTTGCATATTTGGCCATTATCTTTACTTTTTTTTTCTCCGAAAAAAGCCCACGTGGTTGGATGTAGATGCGATAGATCCTTTACGAAGAACTCTAAATCCTTGTCTCGTTGCCACTCCGGTTGAGCTTTTTTTCTTTCATCATGCATGGCTTTGTATTTCGCATGCATCAATTTTCTTTCTTCATGCATTCTTGTGATTTCATGTTTTGAGTCTTTTTTAATCTTGGTAATCTCGGTTAGTTTAAGCTCCAAGTTGTCAAAAAGCGAGCTTACTTTAGAACTCATCGAGGATCTCGTTCTAGAAGAAGATTCTCCACTTCTAGCCGCCGCCTTGGCTTTATCTCTTCCTATTGGACGTTGTAACTCATCCGGTTCATCAAAAACAAAATCGAGATCATACTCGTTTAGATTAAATTGACAACGACCATCCGACATGGCTTGAGACGACAATTGTTTGGCCGAAGTAGACGTTGTCTTTGACCGTTTGGACTGTCGCGGTGAAGATGACGGAACCGGATGCCACTTTGGTGAGCTCGTGCATTGTCTCCAAAACTTCCAACGTACTGAAATATGCTTTATATTCGACCTTATATTGTTTTAAACAAACCCCATCATGCTAGCATCGCTCATGTCGCGTTTTCTCCCATTGTTTGTAGCGCGGATGTAAATGTTAGAGAAGTTGGTTACGTAATTTTTTACGCATTGCCTTCCATTTGCTGTAGACGGAATCATCCCCGTGGTAAAAACCTCGACCCATTGTAGTAAAGAGCTTAGTACGTATTTCTTCCCGAAACTTAGGGGTATGTTTACCGTCACTTTCGATACAAATAAAAACTTAGTGTTAGTCAACAAAAATATAAAACATGAAATATATATAAATATTTTTATAATTTACCTTGAATTAAGTCTTCGGATGAGGGAATCTACGCACGTGCTAACGCCATCTCTTCATCCGTTTCCCACTTTAATCTTTCGACCTTTCTCTAGTTGTTTGACCATCAGCAAGTTTCTTTTATGACTTCATTTACAACGAAGTTGCGGTTTAGAAACTTGGGTTTGGGGTATTTGGATTTTGGGCACTTGCGAAGACATATACGGCATTGACGGTCGAAATAACATATCGGTAGACGGTTGCATTGGTGGAGGCATTACGGGTCGATGACCTTGTTGGTTAGCAAAGAAAGGATTATTAGGGTCAGTATTGTTTGCAAGCAAACTAGCCCATCACAATTGAGCCAGATCCGACGGGTTCGGGTTTGGGTTTGGGTTTGGGTTTGGGTTTGAACTCGGATTCATGGTTGTAGAAAGTTGAGAGAGTTGTTGAGTAAAATGATGGTTTAGAGAGAGTTGTTTGAGTAAAATGATGGTGTTTGTTTTAGAATTTATAGAAAGTGTTTTAAATAAAATAGGTTAATTTGTTTTTTTTTTTAAATTTTGTAATGGTAATAATACCGTTGGGATGGAGGAGGGCACACAAAAACCGCAATATGGCGTGGGTCTTCGTGACACCCCCCCCTCGGACGTCCCTTTATGAGCACCCCTCGGAAGGCGCCCTAACCAATCCCCCAAACCTGCCCATAGCGACCCGCCTTAGGGTTTGTGTTTATTTATTTTTTAAGAAAAGATTTGTTTTAGCTGATTGTTTTCATAATAGGTCATCAAAGATTGTTTTCTTGATCTCATATTTTACAAACTGATTTTCATTGAGATGACATCCTTGTACGTATTCGCATTCAATTACAGATCGTTACGTCAACACGATCAAATTTCTTTGTCTTGTGTTAATCCTTCTTTACAACGTTATATCTATGTAACGTTCTAATCCACTCTTTGAAAATTGAAACAAGGTATCTCTATATGGTTTTTATCACTTGGTAAATAAATTGGGTTATACATAGTGCCACCAAATTTGAACATGAATGGACCCTTGTTTCTCATGTGATATTTTTGCGTGCCTTTTGTCATTCTTGTTGTGATAGCTCTAACTATTTTTTCTTCAAAAAACTAATAATGCCATATTTGGATGTAACTAACCTCAAATTAACAACCGATGTACAAGAAAACGTACCATCGTTTAGTATTAGTATAAAATATTGGTCTCGGTTTTAATTTTTAAACAACTTAAAATTGGAATCAATATGACGGATTCAATGCACAAGTCGGGGGCAAGGCCCGTACAGGCCCACCAACAAGGCTCAAGAGTTGGATTTTCTATCCAAGGTTAGCCCAATCTTTCTTAGTAGAAGGGGCCCACGAACTGTTATTTTAGGCTCATGTGGGGTTAGACTTTTTGGGTTGTTGTGTGGACCAGTAGAACATGGGCTACCTATCCTCTCCAGGTTCAAAGAATTCTCTTTTTCATTTTATTGATTAAAACTTATATGATATTTAATTAATTATTTAAATGTGTTAGTTAATAGTTATTAACATCGGTGTATTGATTTGTTTATCTAGCTTTTAACTTAAACATATTAGTTATACAGCAGAACTAAAATTGTTTTATGTTAATCACTTCCGGGTGGAGGGGAGTGGAAGTAGGTAACCCCTTCCGGGTAGGTCATGTTCGTGGGAACACCGTCGCCACTCCTACAATTTATGCCGCTTCGGCATAGAACCCATTAACAAACTGTAGTCGATCAATGGTTATATTTCGCATTTATTTTCCAATTTTCATTATTAAATATTCCTTATATCTTTTATTTTTTACACTCTCTAAAAAACACAACATTTCTACTCAAATTTTACACACTATTTTTCTCCAAAACATCACTTTATGGAACAACCAAATCCGGGACCAAGAATTAATAGTGGCCGCGAACATTGAGCTATGAAGAAGTAGCGTTAGCAAATACTTGGGTTTATGTTTCCAAAGACTTGGGCCATGTGAACCAACGAACGTCGGGTTTTTGACAACACGTTTGGAACTATTTATTAGTCAGAGAGAGGATCAAACAATCGTACTACAACGAGACAAATTAACGCTCACGATAACGACACATTTGAAGGGATAACAAAGTCAAAAGCCGATGGAATTGGGAGTTGTATTTTTATGAATTCTTTTTAATGATTAAGCATTGCTTAATTTATAATATATGTGCTATTGTTTATTTTTGTGTGTTTTAAGTTTATATTTTACTAGATTTTATCCCCCGTATTACGGGGGTTATTTACATTATTCATTTTTAATATTTATATATGTATATTTTGATTTTAATTTTATTATTATAAGAAAATTAATAATTAATATACTTGAGGTTTGATAATGAAATGATTTCACAAATAATGATATGTTATAATCCGGTTTAAAAGCTATCTGGGTTTGGTAATACCAATTAACTGTTTATTTTTCTTTATTATAAAATTGTTTCTTAATTATAAATAATATTTTTTTAAATAAAATAAGATATTAATTTTTAGTATATCTATATTTTATAGGATTTTCATATCAAATATTTGATAAGATTAATTTTTAATATAATGAGATGTTATAACCCGTTTAAGAGCTATCTGGGTTTGGTGAGACCTTTAGTCGTGAATTCGAGTCAAATGCGTGAGAAGCCTTCATTTACAAATAAAGCAATATGGTGGCTTGAGAGAATGGTTGTTTTACATTTTTTGTTTTTTAATATTTATTTTTTGAATTTTATTTTTCTTTATTGTAAGAAAGTTAAGAATATACTTAGGGTTTGATGATGAAAGAGTTTCATAAATAAATGATATGTTATAACCCATTTAAAAGCTATTTGGATTTGGTGACCTATGACCCACTTATGTGTTTTACTATAAAATTATTTATTAATTATAAATAATATCTTTTTCTTTTTAAGTTGGGCATTAAATTTTAGTATATCCCTATTTTATTGGATTTTCATATAAAATAATTGGTAAGATTAATTTTTAATTTAACGAGATGTTATAACCTGTTTAAGAGCTATCTGGTTTTGATAAGACCCATACCCATGAATTTGAGTTAAATCAATGATAGACCTCCATTTAAAAATCAAGCAATATGGTGGCTTCCGTAAAAGGGGGGTGCGACCACATCACGACACATAGGATTTTAGGGATTTCGTTTATATATATTATAGATTAGTAATTTTCAATTAAAAATTAAATTTATTTATGGTAGTATATGGTAGATTAGGATAAAAATAAAATGACAGTTTATGATTAATCGAGTCTTAGATTAATTTGAAACTGCTAAAAGAGTTATGTACCCTCTACCCTTATCCTTATGGGCTATTATTTTACTTTATATAAGGACTTGCCAACTATGAAATATTCTTGAAAAAATAAACGTTATATATAGGTGAAAGCCAATCTCATAATATTTCTTGTCTTATCTTCTCGTATGTCGAAACTAGTTATTTGGGTAAATCTCCCTTAATCCCGTTTGAAAGAATAAAACTTTTATATACCAAATGTAATATAAAAGTTATACTCGTATATATAGAACTGTACTTCTTTCTTTAGTTTTGTCAAATTATTTCATGTTCTTTGACGTGAACCCTTTTTTCCCGGTTATAAAAATCCATGGAATCACTAATATAAAATACAATAACCTTTAAATCTTCTGATTGTCTTAAGGTTTAATCTATGCTACATGCATTCTTTTTCTTTGTCACCCAAAGTTCATTTTGTGAAATCTATACTAGTGGGCAGTAATGCTAGATTTGAAAAGTGATTTTCTTGATCTAATAAACATAGCTGAGTTATTTAAGTATCATTACCCTTAAGTGAGAGGAGTCCACAACATACACTAAGGTGTTTAATAACGTTTTTTTCTTTCTAAATATTGAGGGTTCAAGTCATGTGGTTGTAAATGTGTGACTTATGGGCAGGGTTAGAGAGTGCAAGAGTTTTCGTTCTAAAAATAAACAAATAATTATCGTTAGTCTTAATTATTTGATAATTCAATGAATGCCATACCAAATCAATATGTTACAAGACGTATATACGAAATATTAAATCACATTATAATATATGATACTATGCTCAACAAACCATCAGAATCATTGATTGTAATATATTTCGTCAACTGAAGTTCGAAACTAACACGTAAACGTGTTTCGTGTGGTTTTGAACATAATTATGCAAAGTTTGGGATGCAACAAGTTTCATTCTACTTTTGTGTTTGTATAATTTCTATATTTTGCAAGTTTTCATCTTTTGCTCCTCTTTTACATTTTTCTTATTGTTATCTTAAATATTAAAATAATTATTATTTACAATAATAAGTAAATTTTGAGAATTAAAATTCTACAATTTAGGTGTGATTTTCAAAACAGGAAACGTGTGGTAAGAAAGCTGAATGTATTTAAAGTGTGACATCCTTGCAATAAATATGAATGATGGCTGAATATTTCTTCCTTGAGAATTCATATATTTCCATTTATAGTAAATTAGCTATAAAAATGGGAAATACCCAATGACCAACCTTGTAAATTTGTAATGGGGACACACCAAGATGGTATATTTATATTTTATTTATAATTTAATTTTGATGATGAGAATGGCATTTTTCCAATTATAGTAACCACATCGCTTCCTTTCTATCATATGTTTCCAAATTTAGCAACTATTACCCTTTAAAAGAGATCACTTCAAAGTAGTAGAAGCTCATATAGAAGTTCTTAAAGTTAAATGCCCACTAAGGTTTCCATCATGTGTGGTTCTTCTTCATCGTCTTCATCCTCTAGTGGTGGTGGTGGTGTAGGAGAGGAGAGGACGAGAAAGACAATGGGTCGGGGGCGGATTGAAATAAAGAAGATCGAAAATGTGAGTAGTCGACAAGTGACGTTTTCAAAACGTCGGGCTGGCCTTATGAAGAAGGCTAAAGAGTTGGCGATTTTGTGTGATGCCGAGGTGGGCGTTATTATTTTCTCGAGCACTGGAAAACTCTACGATTTTGCTAGTTCTCGGTAAGTATAAGTTTTAATGTGTTTAAAAGGTTTGTTATGACAAAAGTTTACATTGATTGGTTGGTCCGGATTCAGATTGCTTGAACATATGGGGCCATTATAATTTTGATAAATATTAGTTAGACTTCTTATGAATATATGCTTAAACAGATATATAAGTTAAACTGGAATAAAAAAAAAAGAATTGTGTTATATCTTTACTTGGGCTTTAGGAAGAGCGCAGAGCCGCAAACCGAAGCTTTTTTAATCTAAAAGCAGCCCAGTAAACCATTAATAGATTATAGGTATGGAAAACCCACAAGACACATTTGGGCCTATAAGGGACATGCTCTAATAAGAAGCCTTTTAGCTTAATAAGTCTACGAGAATCGCTGTTGTTAAGCCCAAAAAAGATACTCGGGCCTAAAAGGTTTATAGGTGGACTATAGTCCTCTACTGCTTTACTTTTGTATAGAGAATTTTATCTACATGAGCACTCTCTAATTTTTTTTTGTTTGTTAATATAATTGTGTGACTTATGATATTTGATTTATTTTTCTAGTTTAACTCATCATAAAGGGTCCTAAACCGATCAAATAACAACCAAATGAGTTATTCGACAACCAATTTGTGACGAACTTTTTTTTGTATTTGTTAGCATACATCAATTAATATTTTACCAATCGATATACACTAACCCAAAGTTCATAACATTCGAGTTCTCATATTTAAAAAGTTATATTGTGCTTAATTTATTCTTGCCTCCAAGATAAACTTGATTTTATTTATTTTGAAGGTTGCAAAATATCATCTCAAGATATGAAGGAAGTTCGAATGGCTGGAATGACCCTGCAATCTCAGGGACACAGGTATCCGCTGCAATGTGTTAGTTATAACTTATAATAATATTCATGTCATTTCATTAGTAATTAGTTTAATAGATTATTTAATTTTGTTAATTAAAATATCCATACAACATAATTCACTTCATTAGTATGTATTTTAATTTTGTTAATTAAAAATATCCAAAGAAAGTATCTGATCTAATCTTTTACAATACACAAATTTTATTTTTGTAAAAATTATCTATCCCCTTCAAAATTTATATTTTAAGATAATCAGGAGGTTAACTATATGCATCATTTTAAATATTTTAAGCAAGAAGTGAACAATGAGGTAGAAGCTTTGAAGGCTGAAATCGTGAAGCTACGGAAGGGACAGAGGTGACTCTATTTATTATATTATGATTTTTTTTCGGTGATAAATGTTTATATATGTTTGATTGTTTATATATAAAAATCTATACAATTAATATTTGAAGGTTAATGATGGGAAAAGAGTTAGAAGGGTTAAACTACAAGGAGCTTGAAAACTTAGAGCGTCAACTCCATGATGGCATGCTAGCCATCAAGAATCGGAAGGTAACATGTATATATTCAAGGGTCGGATACGTATGCTACAAAAAAAAAGGACAGTTAGAAGTAAGAACTTAGAAGATAGTATATAACACATAAAAAGTTAACTATCCGGTGTCACATGACACCAGACTCTTGTACGTTTGTCCATCATAACGAAGTATTTCTTTCTTTATATTTTAAACTTATATTAAGAAGCAGTCGTTTTATGTTTCAGGATATGGCATTATTGGAAGAAATTGAACAAATAAAACTGAGGGTAAATTACTTTTTGATGCATAAAACCTTTTTGTTTGAATATTTGATGAGTTTTGTCTCCTAAGATTTTGATCTGTTAAATTTTGTTAATAAGGAACAAAAGACCATGAAGGAAAATGAAGCTTTGAAGAAAGAGGTAACTATTACTCGTGTACTGTTACATGTCCTACACTCATTTATACACTTTCTAAGAGTTTTGAAAAACCGAATCTTTGCAGATTGCAAAGCATCTATATAAATCAACAAGCGGTCATGAAATATGTCTAGTAGGGCGAAAGAGTCCTTTCGTAAGGCCGAGCACAGTCACATATCTTGGTCCGGATAATGGAGATGCCGACATTTCTTTGCATTTAGGGTATCTGACATTTGCAATAATTATTTTCAACTTATTGGTGTTTCTAATAGTTATAAAAAGTTTATGTTGGCATCCCCCTTTTTCTAATGTTTACAGGTTATCGCAACGTGATGATCATCAAAAGCGAAAAATTCCAAAAGTAGAGCATGATCCATAAGTTTTGAAGAGTACGACAAAACTATTCCTTTAAATTTCAATTCTATAAATTTTATGTATGAAATGTTAAACGAAGTGCTCTTTACGATCTAAAAATCATCTTGTTTTTACTTTTGGTCGTGTAAGGCATCATGCACGACTACGTGTAATAGGCTAAAAACATAGAAAAGAGTATGGATTACAAGTAATGTTTATCGGGTTTGCTTTATTTATTTTAAGCTTAAATGAATATTATCTATTATATATATTTGCATAGTTACATGATTCATTGCCAAAGGTGTACAATATTGAATATTGTGACAATGGATTCTAATCCTAGGGAGTTT